>NW_006263386.1:1154514-1157829 GCF_000469605.1 Apis dorsata
TTTTTTTTTTTTTTATATATATAATTAAACGCAGTTTATATTTCTTTAATCATTTTGTTTCGAAGTTTAGATTTTTTTTTTTTTTTTATATATATAATTAAACGCAGTTTATATTTCTTTAATCATTTTGTTTCGAAGTTTAGATATTTTATATGTAAAAATGAAATATATTTTTGATTTTTAAATGCAATCGAAATTTGATGTTTGACTAAATTTATTTTTATTATTCCTTCACGATAGATATTCGACGGTTATGTATATCGATTTTGTGTCCCAGAAATCCATTGGTCCGAGAATTATGCATATTTAAAATTTGGCACTCTTAACCACTGTGGTTTAGCTAGGTTAAGTTATAGGTTAAGTAAGGTTACGTTAGATTAATTTATTGGAGTCATATTAATGTCCTGCGAAAGATTGGATGAAAGATAGAGGTTGTTTTGATAATAATAAATTCGAATATTTATGACGCCACTTCTCGTATATATATAAATATATTAAAATATTTTTCTCTTCTCATATATATAGCGCTTCGATCGTCAAAATGGCAACAATTTAATGATATTATTAATCTATATTTTATCTATAATTTTTAAATATTTTTATTCTAGAAATAAAAATGAGTTATAACAAGTTCGAACTGTATTCATTAGATTTACCATCTCTTGTGAATATTCGTGAAGATAAGAACAAAATTCTGTCGAAAATAAGGGGTAAAAAAGGGAAATTCCAATCGATAATTTGCCAATATGCTCCCTTGTACTTTACAAGTTGCCAGAATCAAGAATCGTTCTAAAAGTGATGCATTACAGTTTGAAGAGTATAAAGTTGAGGAACAAGCTGTTGCAACTTCCTCGACTGAAATAAGCCGGGAAGAGTGGAGCAGCTCAGGGCGGAAATATTATCCGAAAACTGATAGTTGACGATAAAGTATGCAGAATCTTATGAAAAGAATATTTCTGAAAGGTTGGACAAATGGAGACACCGTATTGGATATCACTCTCAAATATTTAGTATATCATCACTCGTTTATCTACGGCTTTTATGACGAAACATTGTGTGAAATTATATGAGTCGATCATATTTTCGATCTGCCATCGAGCAACCATTATCTATCTATATTGAAAACAGTATCTGTCTTCAAATATTCCTAAACTAGTATTGTTTTCTTGTTTTGCATCTATTTTTTCCACTCGTTATTGTCTTCATTATTATTGTTTTCTTCATTGATACACATAATTAAAAGCGTTTCAATGCTCGATCTTAAATTAAAAATATAAATAAGTAATAACAATAAAGATACGTATATTAGTTCTGAAAGTACTTTATAAAAGTACTATGGAGGTTATACGTATGAATTTCAATTGGATATTGTTGGATTATCTCGAGAGTGCGCGTATACTATGAAAGCAAAGATGAATCGATACACTAAGGAAAGTAAACAAAGTTAGGAGAGTGACATAGTAACCATTTATTTGACGATGTTTTTTTTCTTTGTTGTTAAAAGTTCATTGTGCCTTCCTAAATTAATTTAAATAAAAATGATTTTAAATAGATAAGTTTTGTTACAATTTTTTAATTGTCTATCTAATAGATATAAAAAATTTTCAATTAACTTTTTTGTAAATATAATTTTATAATAATAGAGTTATATAAAATGTTCCATTTTCGTGTTATAAAAGATATTCAAACGAAATTGTATCGAAAACTTTAAGGATAGTAGAGATTTCTTCTCTCTCTTAAAGACATTTATCAAAAAAATTATAATTAATTTATCATGATCACACAATTCTATTAAAAATAATTAGATAAATTTCTTTGTAAAATAGTGTTCAAGTCACTTTCCTAGACTATTGTATCGATTTATTTAAATGAATTGTATCACGATGCGTAGAAAATATAAAAAAAAAAAAAAGAACCCGAATTTAAAAACGATTAACGTTCGTTTCGAAATATAATTTTTTTTTTTTTATAATCAATTACTCGAATCGAATTCCGTGAGAAATATTCAGATTTTCAGGATTCGAAAGCAATTTGGATGCAATCGTGACTGCATAAATTAGTACCCATTCCCTGAATGTTCGTTAAAGGAAGGATCAATTAAACGTTCGCATTCATTCGGAACAAATCTTATGGAGAGGGATAGGTTATTTTATTTAAGCGGATGTATCGATCACTCGTTTTACAAGAAGTGCAAGAAATCGAAATAAATTTATATACGTAAGTAGATATATGTTAATAAATATATATTTTCAAGTAAAATTTGAAATATTTTCAAGTAATAGATTCGAAACTTTTATGAATACTTTCTCCAAGAATTGATATTTCTGTAAGAAGTGAGAATATTTATTTTCATGTAGAAAAATTGAATACATTGACAGATACTTTTTAGAAATTCTTAAAAATTTATTTAAAATCAAGTTTCTTGATCGATCTTTGAAATTTATTATTTTTAATAAACAATTATTACACATACATACGTGTTTTATATTATTATTTCTTGTTTGATTTTCTAGAAACATGTAAAATAAATATTATTTTTAACTCCTCGAGCATTATCATTTGATTCCATAATGAAACGAAATCTTCGTTGTTATTATATTAATCTTTGACATATTTAAATAAAATATCATATAGTGAATTTTTCATGTTTCATTTCGTTTCTAGAAACAGCTCTTCAAATTCAAATTTTCCTATTTAAACACCTATTTCATATTGATAAATACTGAAATAAATTCAATATTTAAATATTCTAATTTATAATAACATATACAATCAATCAATTTTCATCTGCAACTTTTCTAAAAAAGCTATTAGCCCAATGTTATTCACTTTTTTTACATTGTTATTAAACAAATTTTATTTATAACTTTTAAATCAAAAAGATATTAAGAAAGAAATTCCTACACAATTTTCTTACAAAAATTTCGAATCAAAACTACTTACAAATTGCAAAGTATACTCACATAGAATACTTATAATATACTTTTCAAATTCGAATTCGAAATTCGATCTCGATCTCACAGTTAATCAAACTGAAGAGAATTTTCTTAGAACTATTCCCCATGACCGAGTGGATCCACCTGCTCGAAATATATATCCATCATCCTGACGAATTCAGGGGGATGAATTCCACCTGCTCGATCGTATGCACGATATCTCCGTCACTGTTCGCGCTCCACGGCTCTGAAAACCACTTAATCTTGGTCGGGAGGGGAAGGAGTGAGCGATGGACAGAGGCCGCCAGAATTCGGAATCGCGAGTAACCCGAATCCCGCCTTCCTACACCGATCTAACCCGATATATATATATATATAT
>NW_006263386.1:1158817-1160019 GCF_000469605.1 Apis dorsata
ATAATAATTTTTATATCGAGATGAAGAGTAATTCATTTTGTGAGGGATAAGTTGTAATTGGAATGAGAATTATGTGTTATTTCTAAAGTATTATTTTGTCATTTTATGATCTTTTTGTGGAAAATAAAAAATGTGAAGATTGAAATTTATTTGTTAATTATTTCTCTTATGAATGATAGAAATTGTTCAATTTTTTCAATTCTATTTGTGAAAAATATCATAAATGGAGAAAGATTCGAAATATCAGATAGAATCAATCAAAATAATTCTTAAACAAAGAATTACTTATATCAGCTCTAAAATTTAAACTATTGTCTGTGAAAATTGTGAAACTGATATAATTTCATCAAAATTATAAATGAAAAAAAATATTTATATCAAATATCATATACTAACTACAATAAACTAAATTAAATTCCAATCTGACAAAATAAATTAAGCTTAACCCGACTGTTTTTAAAAGTAAAATAAATAAAAACAATTAAACTGTCTAACACAAATTAATTGAAACACAATAAGATAAAATTTTTAAAAATCTTAGTATAGTACATCCTTTACCTAGAGAGACCAAAGAATTAAAACGAAATCTCAAAATACAATATATAAATATAAACTTATAAAAATATAAACTTTCAAATCTCCTCCTTAGAGAAAACTAATAAAAAAAAAAAAACACGAAGAAAAAAGATAAGAGAGAAACGTGCGAAAAAACGCAACAACGCGTATATAACAGCAATATAAAATATCGCAGCAACGTTGGCCAGAAGGATTAAACTTTTCGTCGACCGCACGACACGGAGGGATAGATACACGGTCCAGATGCACGGCGGGATGGCCGATTAACAGGGCGAAAATTCGGCCCCTCTTTTCGGCCGGTTTCGGGAGATTTGGGTGACCGCATATCGATTAGCAACGGCAATCGAAACGCTGTAAAAGTTTGAGGCATCGGGCGGTTCATTACGCGGCCGCAAACAGGACAGTAGGACATGACGGTTTTCCAAGGAAGGAAACGGAGGGGGAATATACGAGGCAAAAGAGGGAGAGGAGGAGGTCCAGGGATAGGATTTAATCTGCTTTGGCTTGAATTTCAAAATACGCGATGGCTAATGCATATTGCCTTTGGCTCCGTTCCAACTTCCCTATGCGGTCGAACCTCCGCTACTTTTCCTTCCATTCCCCCCCACCCCCTGATCTCTCGCTCA
>NW_006263386.1:1160688-1163590 GCF_000469605.1 Apis dorsata
TACCGATCCCGGAAGTCGGTCGTGCGAGATGAAATCCCACCTAAATGGATAACTTGTTCACGGTTACTTCACCCAGAAGACCTGGCAAGAGGCTTCGGCGAGCTCCAACCGATATGGATCGTGGCGCATATTTTCCAAGCTTGCGACTTGTCGAAGCTTGGAACCACGACGCGTGTCATTGGACATTCAGATTATGGCGGATCGATTTGCGCGCCGTTTTAAAATTACATTTATATTTTATAGTAAAGGAAGGAATGGATAATTTGTGTTTAGAGATATATGTCTGAATCGTATACGCATATAGGTAAGAATTTTTAATTAGAGATACACGATGAATCTTTAATATAATATTTGATCTAAATTGAATCGTTGTAAGTTTAAAAATAAGCTTCGACCAATATTTTTGCGTAAGTCTCGTAAATTTTCTATCTATTTGCTTGAATAATCTCAACCTTGAAATAAATAAATATGCGTATTCGAAAAGTTTAATTGATAATTTATTTATATTTTAATTTAATAATATCGTGTTAATGTAATCAATATCGCGTAAAATGTAATAGAAATATTGGTATAATTGATTGTCTGGTTAGCATGCGGACTAGTGATTCATAGAGATCGGGGAAAAATTCGATTAACAGCGATTGAATTGTCCTACCGGGAACAAGCTTAATGTGTTTAGGATCATTTGTTCCGGCCGGAAAATGGCCGGTAATAGTCTCATCAGAGACCATTCTCATCCGGAAAATGCTATGATTGCGTTTTTGCACCCTATGCATCCTGCATGCAGATATACTTCGTTGGAATAACGTGACTTTTAAATTCTACTTCGTTAGTACTATCAAATTATTTTAGGGAATTTATTTAATTCAAATTTTAAAAAAAAGCTAATAGTAAAATTGTGAAATTTTAATTGTTACGTAGGTATGATTTTCGATATTTATGTTATATTATCTTTGAAATTTTTTAGAGGATAAAATTATTTATAATTATTTGAAAAAGTTTAATTATTAATTATAATTAAACTTTATTATTAATTATATAAAAGTTATTATATGAATTGTGAAATTCTAATTGTTACGTACGTATAATTTTCGATATTTATGTTATATTATCTTTGAAAATGTTATTATATGAAAATCTTACACAAATTAATTTTCTACTACAAACAAATAATAGATTTAATGGAAAAATTTTTTTAATAATCTTTCTCAATCTTTCGACTGTTATTTAACTTATTTAATCAAGTTACTCTGTCGCAGGAAATAAAATGTTTATCTCGAATTATCACTTCGTTTTATGCAAATCTATAATGGCTTAATAAATTGTTTAAAACACGATTGTTGAGCACGGTATTTATTATATAACATCCACCAGCTCCTCGAAAACGAGTTGAAAAGTTTCTCTTTGAGGTAAACTTCATAATTATCTGGTCACCAAGTTTTTAATTCCCTTCAACGAATTCAAGTTTTTAATGCGTTTGTCCAAAGATTAAAAACTTTTCCATCGAGCTACCCTCCCATTTCCATTCACCCCTTCTAATCTTTCACCCCTCATAAACGGCTTAAATACGCGTTAATTCCATACTCCTGTATTAAAAATCACTTATATAAAATTGAAGATTGATGTCAATGGCCGGGTATAAATAAAGGACAAGGGTGGGACTTGGAGGAGAGGAAAAAAAAAAAAAAAAAAGGTTTGAACGAAAAATCCATCCACGTGAGCAAGATCGTTTCGAAAAAATGATAGCCTACGTAACGAAGCCCCCGAGGTCAATAAATCCTGTCACTCGTTAATTCTTTTTTCTCCACTCGTTCGTGTTTACCAAAGTTGCTCGTGGCCTAATTAGCGAATCTCGCGCCGCGCCCCGAACACAAGAGACACAACATCGTCAAACATTGGTTTGCTGACGATGGAACGGAAAGTGGAACAAAATGGAAAGTGGAACAAAAGTCGTTTTAACGCTTGCTATGAGGGCTAAGCAATTAACGGAATCAACGAATAATTGATGGACGAAACGTCGAAAATTCGTCCTTTTTCGCGAGCGAACGTTGTCTCGTCGAGTCGTTGCGATACTTCATTGTGAAGATTGTTTTCGATTGATTCGATTTTATTAAGATCGCGACACTATTGAATCCAAGGTATTTGCAAGTTTCAAAGATATTCTCGATTAATGATATTCTCTGATTCGTTATTTAACAGGTTTTAATATTAATTCCCTTTGATACTAGATTTATGAAACTTGTCAATTTGACGGGTTTTCGATTTTGCTTAAAAATTTTGAATATCCTTAAACATTATATATTGGTTTTTATTGATATAATACAGCAAATATATATTTCTATTCTCATTTATATTTTATTATTTCTAAATGTTATATACCTATTTTTATCCGTCAATTTTATGGGTTAATTTATATAGATCAATTATTGTGAATTAACAAAAATGAAATAACAATGAATAAGAAAAAGTAATACCAACTGACTGTTTAGCAATACATAATCAAATACATAATCAAACAAGTTGTTTATAATTGTGTGATATGATAATAAACATAAAATCCCTTCAATGGTAAAAAAAAAATTTTGCAGAGAAAAGAAATTATTTTTGTGAATCTATCTTATTATTTAATATAAAATAAATAGATTTACTTGAGAAATAATTTCAATTATGTTTTGTAAAAAAAAAAAAAAAAATAAGTGCTATTTGGAAACTTAGCAAAAATTTATTTTCGTAAGTAAAGATTTAAATTTTTCAAAACCTCCAAAAAAATATATTTTTTTAAGTTTATATTATTATGGGCAAGTAACAAAAGACATGGAAAAAAGACATTGATAAAAAAGAATAATAAAAAAAAAATAAGCAGCATAAATGAAGACCAATCTGGATCGAATCCTGATATAAA
>NW_006263386.1:1163687-1183629 GCF_000469605.1 Apis dorsata
TATGAACAGCGAGGAAGAATTTGACAATATAAACGAAATTAAAGATTCTGACGACAGTGGCAATGAAAATTATCACAATACTGTAAAAGAAAAAGAATGCGTATTATTTCAGATATTGAAAGCGAAAATGAAATAAAAGATGCTGATAATGAAGAAAATACTGTGAAAGCAGGATCCCATAGATAATCTTTTCATATACTTTATAATTGTTTTTAGATTTTTGATTTGATAGTCATCAAGCCATTTGGATTATTATACAAAAAGACCACTGGAGTAAATAAAATTCGAAAGAATTTTTTCTTTCAATTAGCTAAAAAATTGAGCAGTGAGCATCACGATGAACAAAATACTAGCTTCAATTTAATGTCTAACTATATTTACATTAAATCTAACAAATATGTATGCGGAAAATATACATTCAAGATAGAGTTTACATGTAAAAAATGTATTGAAGACAATAGCAAATAAAAATTTATAGATTTTAAATAAATAATTTACAAAAAATTGCATTTTAATATACCTATTAAAAAGACGGATTTCATTAAAAAAAGGTATATAGTCAATGTCCGTAAATCTAGTGTTAAAAATAATGATTAATGAAAGATAGCATTAGAGATTATTTAATTTTTAATTGATCTTGAAGATTACGCTATTTTAATTTATTTTTCTCTAACCAATAGAAAATTATTTTTCTCTTTCCAATAAAAAATTTACAAATTATAAATTGATCGGATCATAAATTATTCTCTCGCAATAAAATAAAATAAAATAAAATAATCGATTGAATAATATTCAATCGTAATGTAGATTAATTTTTAATTAAATAACATCTCGAATACATTTCATAAATAAATCATTATATAGGAAAATATAATACAAAAGTTTCAAAATATAATTAAATTCTATATAAAAAATATTTACTTCAAGTTCGACTTTTCTACCAAAATAAAGGAGATTTGTACGAAATAATTCTTTGGATTAACGACGATGATATCGAAACGTTAATGAAAAACTTTAAAGCACGATCCAATTACGACATCATCCTAAGACGCGTTGAGTCGTTAACAGAAGTGCAGGAACAATTATTTTACCTTGCCTTCAATCCCCGCTATTAAACGTTAATCTGTTTTCACAGATTCCATTTGCGATGCACGGGCGCAAACAATGAAGAATAATCGAATCTAAAACAGCATTGCGCAAACGTTAAGTGTACGATTAAATTGGAAGAAGCGTGTAATTTTAAAGCGACTATAAGTATATATTTAATTTATATATTATATTACGTGTAGTTTATTTTAATTTAATTAATTTAATTCAATTTACACTATGTTTACATTATGTTGTACTATATACTTAAACTATTATCGATTACAACATTGCAACTCTTCGACGAAACTTTTCAAAGATTTGAAAGAATTGGAATCCATCACGATTTACCATAAATTGATTATGCATTAATAGATAATATTCGTTAAATTAAAGGAAAAAATTAAAACGCAAGCAATTAAGCATCCAATCTTTCTACGTTCTCGAAATCAATATCTCGCACTAAACATCCGTATTCTCGTCACCATTCGTCGCGAATAATCCATCATCTGCTCTGATATAATAATAATTTGAGCGTGCAAAAAGAAGAACGGAGAAATTGCAGTGTACGATAAATAAAAGGAAAAAGAAAGATTCTCAAAATAATGGTAATTAAATTGGAAAGATGAGGAATTTTTAAAAGCGATTAAATGTATAAATGTTGATGTAAGTTGGATGTAAGAAATAAGGAAGAAATTGGAATTGATGGTAAATAGAAAAGAAGGAAAATGCTCGAATCGTGCCAAGAATCGAAGGTGGTAATTAACCGAGAAAAGAATTTATGAAAATCGTGTTACAGAATATATATATATATAATTTGGAAAGCGTGTTGGATGCAGGCGAGAAATATAGCGATGGTAAATATTCGTTTATTTGTCGGGACAAGCCGGTTGCGAATGAAAAGTCATCGATTGGCAATGTTTATTCGTATGGAAATTAGGGGAAGCGTATTATGCAAATTGTTCGTTTGTATCGGCCAAATATTATGTTGTATCGTGTAATTTAGTTTTCGATGATTTTATAAGGGATTTAATTTTTGTTGAGAAGAAACAAGTGTTGCAAAAATTTATGGATAGATATTTAAACTAATTTCGAGGAAATATAATTTAAAAATTGTAATTGTTCGTTACAAAATTATTTACCAGAACGATTTTATTTTAAATTATTATATTATATTATTAAACTTGAAAATAAAAGTACAAAACGTCGATCGAGATTTTTTTATCAAGTTGTAAGCAATTTAAGTTGGCGTTAAATGAAATAAGATGAGGATAGAACGCGTATGGCAGTATGACAGAGATAAAATTAGATCTTCATCTCACTTTTAAATTAATAAACTTAAATTGCTTATAACTTAATAAATAAACTTCCTCCAATATTTTGTACCAACTTTTGTTTTGATCTCTAGAATCGATCCTCCAAAGATGTCTCACAAACGTATTAAATATTTTAGGTTAGGTTTAACCTTAACTAAAATATTAAACAGCAGAGCAGAAATGATTAATCATTCTGAGTGAAATATAAATTTCTATTCTGGAAATCAGTATACATATATATTTCTTATTGCTGTAAATCATGTACTATTGTATTATCCCACTCTTCCATATGAATTAATAATGTAAATAGTTTAACGTGACAGCATGGCAGACATTATATGATACAATGGAAAATTAACGCACGCAGTAGCAAATTAAATTACTATTTCACACGTGGCTTGTAAAAATATGACCACGCTTACAATAAATAAAATTTCTGCACGTTAATTTTACGTTTGTAAAAATGAAAAATTGAATGTCAATGATGTTTCAAATATAATTATCTTTTTCTCATCGATACATTTATCATTTTGCAATAGTCGATTTATTCATAAATCAGTCATTAATATTAATATATATACATATACATAAATATGTATATTACATTATTTTTTTATAAATTTTTTATAAATTTATTCATAAATCAGTCATTAATATTAATAATAATAGAAATATAAACCTTAAAGTTACTTAAAAATTTTTCAGAAATAAACTACGCTTATTTTCGCTATAATCAATCAATTACATTAAGATGGATGAAATTTCATCTCTTTCGTGTATCTTCCATTCATTTGGATAAAACATTCATACAAATAAATTATGAATCAGATACATACGTATATTTCAAACACCGTTATCTTGCAATGTTTGACATGCACGCATTGTTATAATTCAACTGCTTGTAATTATTTATTATAGACGAGTAAGTTTATGCAACGTTCTTACAAAAGAGATGCGAAACTAGATAAATTCTGCATCAATTTTTAGTTTAGACATCCGGTATGCGGTAAGTTTATACGCATCAATTCTGTACACGTACGTAAGATTTCCTTTACACGTACACAATTCCCAACATTTGCATTTTACTTTCTTTGCTTTATCTAATTTAAAGAATTTTTCCCTCATATTCCGCTAGTATTTAATTCTTTTCTCGCAAATTTTTTAATCGATTAGGAATCTTTCTTTTAAAATAAATAATATTAAATTGTCCTGTAAATAAATTGTCATTTTAAAAATTTATTTGCAATCGAAAGAATCATTAACTATACGAACAAAATCAAATTATCATCGATTGATAAACGATTGCAAATAGAATACGTAACGAAAGCAATAATAGAAAATGTTAAATAATGTAATATACATTCGTATCGATATTCTTTTAATACCTAATAATCAAAAAATTACACAATATTTTTACTGCAGAATTTGTTAAATCTGGTAAAATCTTCGAGAAAAATCGGATCACAAAAATTAATCGTTGAACAAACTTTTTTAATTTGCAATAGAGGCAAAAAATTTGAATTGGAATTATTCCCATTTTTCTTTCGGAATAATAATAAAAAAAGAAAATGTTTGAAAATTTTTCCTGCCAAGTCGATTTCGCTCTTTCCACGCCCCTTTATTGGAATTATTAATCCCTTGATACCCCTCGATTAATCGATTCTCTCGAATATACCGATCTGTCGATTTATTCAACAAAATTACCGATTGTAGCAGATTCTCGAAACCACGAACGTATGATAACGTATACACGTGCGGCACGTACGTTCCGATCAGTATAGGATACGTGAGGTAACAGCTCGACTCCAGCTAAAATACCCTCACGTGAAATTTGATCACGTTGCAGCGACCAAAACGATGACAATTTTATTTTCGTTTTACCTATAAATTGCTCGTCACTTAAATGAAAATACCAATATGTGAAATAGAGTTATGGACCTACGCTCGTCGAGTCGTTTCTTCTACAATCGAGTGAATATCGATCGAGCGAAGAATGCGCATCTCTCCCTTTTACAAGCAATTTAGATAGAATTTAATAGGAGCGAGAGAGAGAGAGAGAGAGAGGATCGCAACTTTGGAAAGAAAAAATCTTTCGCATAATTAGCAGAATTTTTCAAATTTGAATAAATTTGCACAGAATTGTAACGGAAGCAGATTTAAAATGGCTTATTTTTTATTAGATTTGGAACTAAATTTCCATCCAATACAGAACTTTTTTTAACATGGATTATGAATGAAAAATCGATCAGAAATGGAGGATCTGTATCCCTTTTACAAAAACAAAATTCTCATTGTTACTCATCCATTTCTCTTTTATTAATCACATACGAGTCCATTTATATTTGGAAATTAATTCTTAATATTTTTACGAGTTACACGTAAATTCTATTATTCATAATTCGCAGTAAATAAACAAAATTATCCAAATAATGTTATTACATACACTTGGCGAAATTATATTGAAACAATACAAACATTTATTTATACAATAATGTATTTATACAAATTATTTATACAAACATGTATTTATAAATAAATGTATTTATAAATACATATAGCAGGTAATCCGTTTGGCAAATTGTGTCTCATTCTCGCGAGATCGTTTATTTTTCGTTGACACCCTCGCGTTATTTTGCAGGGGAGAAACTTACTTTATTATAACACGCGATACCAAGCTTATCCCGTTACTTTTAACAACACGATAATTGACAGCCGTGTTTCAAATTTATTTTAATTAATTACGGGGATTTAAAAATTTATTTAACCGCGCGATGCATTGCCAAGGAATATAAACTGTGCTCTCGTTGTTTATTACTTCAATTCAATTTTTTTTTTTTTTAGACAGTCAATTAATTAGCAATGCCAATTTTCTGATAAAATTACTGAATTTTATATACACGATTACATTGTGCAATTATAATCTCGTTGGATAAAAACGTGTTATATTTTAATTATAATATAAATATAATATAATATAAACGTGTTAATTTTTTAATTATAATATAAATTTTGTTTCGAGATCATTACTAAGGATTAAACTGTTTGTCCAAAGATAGATCAATAATGATCTTCTGTTCCAAATTTTATTACATCTTTTTTCGTTAAACTGTTTACGCGCTATTATCTTCGACACAAAAGAAACTCAACACTCGGCGAAACGTTTACAAACTTGCGGGCAAAAGCTGGGGCAGAGAAGTTAATAACAGCGGTGTACGATTTCTAGTTGCCAAGATGCCAAAACCGTTTCAAAAGCTGCATCGTGGGATAGACAGAAACAATGCAAGGAGGAGTAAAAAGCGCGAAAAAGTTTGACGACGACGTGGAGAACTGAGTTGGCCACACATTAAATAAAGCTTAATTAACTTCGATTGAAAATATCCAAATAAAATTTTCAATCATCTCCATTAAAATATCTCGTTTAAATATTTAAACGAGGAAATAAAAAAGAATATAACATAATATAAAAAAATCTCGTTAAAAATCAATTTCATTTATCATCATTATTATCCACTTCCCATCCGAATGAAATCGCTCGTTATTTACAATATCACTTTCGAAATTGAGTAAAAAAATTTCTCGCCTCCTTCGACCGAGTTAAAATAACAATTCTCTCCTAATTTTCGAATTAATCATTTCGAATCGCTTTGAGGCGGCTTTTTATCCTCAACCCCGTCCTCCAACGTTCCTCCACGTATGCCGATATACCACGTCCGTTTCTACCGGAAGTGAATCACCATCTCTTTCGAGCCGCGCCTTAAAACCGAACTTTTTAATTCGACAAATACCGAGCCGATACATTGCCTACTTAAAAACAATAGGGGGCCGCAAGCGTTTTCCGACAATATATTTCCCCGCGCAGAGGGGGGAGAAGAAAAGGAGAAGAGGAGGAGGAGGAGAAGGAGGAAGATACTTTTCCTGATTCTCTTTAAATGGTGGCGGTGGCTTTGTTTTTAATGCGACTGACCCACTTGGCCCGGCGTCCCACTTTTGCCCCACATACCACCACTTCTGATAGTTCGGAATTTAGATCGTTCTTAACGGATCGGCTGTCTCGATAAACTTTTTTTCTCCCTCTTTCTCTTCCTTTTCTATTTCCCTCTAGCCACCTCAAATCCTGACGTTCGACAGATCCGTCCGTCGAAAAAATGGTGTAAAAATTGGGGGAGATGACGGATGAAGGGGGGAGGAATGATTTTTGATCCTCTTTGGTCGCTTTATTGTTTTCGGTTTTCCCTTCCCTATTTTCATCGCGATTTCTGGATAACAGGGAGGATTCTTCGTCGACTTTTGGAATTGTGACAGAGTTTCGAGATGAAAATTATTTAAGGGCGAACGAACTTGCGTTTGTTCATCGATGAAAATGTCGATATTTATCTTTAGCAACACTTTTATAATGATTGCGTAAAGTTTTTATAAATTATGAAAGTTTATGATGAAGTTTATCATGGCACTTGCGTTACAAGAACGTAGAAAGAAAAAATCAAAATGATATAATTATTTTCTTATAACGAAGAAGAGCTTGCTTTTCGTCTTTTCAATTTTATGGACAGTTTTCGATAAAATTTTAAATGTATTTTAAAATATATCTTTTTAAAACTTTTTTAAATCCCCATTAAATACAATTTATAGAATGTCTACGAATAAAACGAATAAAAATTTATAATTTCTTATTTCCTCGTTTAAAATTATTTCTACTGGAATTACTGGAAAAAGTCTCATCCCTAACTCTTAATTCTTATTCCATAATTTCCCATTCTCTTTTCTACACTTTTAATCCCAATACTTATAAACAAGAATATACATAACCACACCGATCGATATTTCACACGAGCATGCATTATACTCGATATACAACACCTATCGAACGGAATGGATCAACATTGCAACTTTACCATCCGCTCAATTGCAAAAACAGGACTACAAAGAAGCGTACACGTGGAACAAAATCGCGAGAAACCTCGCAATATATATATATATTGCATCAAACGTGCCGCAACGTAATAAACGAGAACGTCTGGTTCTTGGTCGGTTGAAAAGTGGAGCACACGAGGAACGCGGCGGCGTGACGAGGCGACAAAGCGGCTAATTGATCGATCCTCCATTCACCCGCGCGACCATCTTCGAGAACGATCGGTGTTTAGCGCCAAGATTAATATTGGCCCCTGCGTTTGAGGCCAATTGTACGGCGGAAGTTGGCCAACGACCATTTAAATCTATGGCGGCTGCTACCAACCCTCCCGCCGATTTGTTATAGAAATAATGTTGTGATATTGTTGTGAAATTAATAGGAGGAGGAGAAGACACCGGTGTGCAGGAGAAATTTTGGAAATAAACTCGAAACAACGCTGAAACTCGTGTAATATACGATATATTAATATGCGGTGGGTTTGCAAGAGATAGTGATGGAGTTGAGTGTATCGCGAGTGAGTTCAAGAATCGATTCGAGTATTTTTTGAAGAAGAGGAGCAGAGTTTTATTACGGATATCTTTAAAATATTTTTGAATAAAATCTTTCTTCATTAGGAGAAATTTTGGAAATAACAACACTGAAACTCGTGTAATATACGATATATTAATAGGCGGTGGGTTTGGAAGAGTGATGGAGTTGAGTGTATCGCGAGTGGGTTCAAAGATCGATTCGAATATTTTTTGAAGAAGAGGAGCAGAGTTTTATTACGGATATCTTTAAAATATTTTCGAATAAAATCTTTCTTAATTAGGAGAAATTTTGGAAAAAAAACTCGAAACAACGCTGAAACTCGTGTAATATACGATATATTAATATACGGTGGGTTTGGAAGAGGTAGTGATAGAATTGAGTGCATCGCGAGTGAGTTCAAGGATCGATTCGAATATTTTTTGAAGGAGCAGAGTTTTATTACGGATATCTTTAAAACATTTTCGAATAAAATCTTTCTTAATTATTGTAATTTTTACGATACGATCTAGTTTCGATATCTATTAAAAATTAAATACTGTTTCTTTTTTGAATAATTACAAGTAGAAGAATTAAAATAAAATTTTATTTTTCTTTTATCTTCATAATTTGAGTATTATTTACAAAAGATTCGTTTCATTTCAATATCGAAATATTTATAAATATTATTTTGAAATTGTTAAATATTCATTCTCAGATTCAGATATTACCAACTTGCCGGCCATTTATAACTTTATTCATTATATTACAAATATAATATTTGTATTTCAAATTCCCTTTAATATTCTGAAACTATCTATTATAACTTGCTTTCATCGGTTTCTCGAAAATTACAAATCAAACCAGGATAAATTCCATTTATTTCCACACGTGGCAACTTTCTGCCGAAGGTTGTTCATTAAACGATTAAATATTAATTAAACAGCAATGGTTGCAACAAAAAGTTCGTTGTTCAATTTTACCTAAATTGCAATCGTTATTAAAATCTCACCGTTAAACAAAACTTCAATATATTATATAAACTTCTCCCCAATCTCTTTCTCTACATTATTATTTCCTTTCTTTTGCAAAAAAAAATTAACTACTAATAATAATAATTCAAAATCATCTAAAAACAATATATACAACGCGTTGTTCAAATACGAATGAATAAGACAATGTCAATCTTCTTGGGAGATTGTAATGCAAATAACGTAAACACTTTTGAGGTGATAGTTGGACGAGATTGAATTTTCATGCAATTAGTTACGTGTTCCTTATGCATGATCGATTAAAGGCGGATATGGATTTCGTAGGGTTCTGAGGAACGTTTAATAGATTGTCGACAGAGACGGTTTCTAAAAGTGAATCTGTGACCTGGCACGATATTACGTAGCTACGCGTTAATATCGGTTCTCCCGTACATATACACGTAATTATGTATCGGTGTCTCATAAACATGTGGCTGTGCGTTAAATAATGCAGGGAAAATAGTAGCCACTGTTGGAATTAAAGTAGCGTTTATATTAATGAGACCGATTAACAATTATCAGTATGTTATTAGTCAATGTTAATATGTGTACAATCAATGCGTGTCCTCGAAATAATCATAACACTGTTTACTGTTGATTAAATAATTTATATTTCGGTTCGAATTTCTGAATCATATATCTTCTGTAAATTATTTGGAATAACATTCGTATATTTTTTTTTTTTTTTAGTTTCTAAGATTATTTCGTATGAGAATAATTTATATATGTGTGTTAATATGATATGTAAATGATAACTAGGAATAAAAATTAATTTTATAATTCTAATGTTGATTTGTTGGTATTAGTATTGAGTGTAAGTTAGACTGAGAAAATTTAAATATTTAATTTTTGACATTATTTGATATAAGAGTGATTGATATGTAATATTTGTTCAAATGTATTATAAATTATTATAATTAAAATAATGTAATGTATATGTAATTAAAATGAGAGTAATTGAAGGAATTTAGATATCTACTTTCAGCTTTTTTAATTTCTAACATTATTTGATACAAGAATAATTGACCTGTTATATTTATTTAAATATATTATGCATAATGATTATATTTAAAAAAATTAATAAATAATAGAATTTATATATAATGTATTATTCTAATGTTGGTTTGTTTGGTTCAATTTTAATACTTAAGCTAAATACTACTACATTTAATATAAATTTATTTACAAAAAGATATTTGGAAAGCTAATACATTCAATATATCAGATGAAATTATTTAAAATAATTAATTTTAAAATAATCAACGGAGAAAAGATATTAAAGTTGTATGCAAACAATTAATCAAACGATAATTTATTTTCAAGGAAGCTTTTCTCAAAGAAGAATAGACAGGACATTGCACCAACAATTAGGCAAATCGATTAGTTAATCTATTGACATGTTCCACGATCCTATCCTAATTCTGTATTGATACTGAATAGGGTCAATTACGAAAACATGCTTACGTAATCCATACTTCCAATTTACATATACTAGTACTAGCATCTGGTGCAACTTACTAAATATGCTAAGAAATTTGGCGATAGTATATCAGCAAGTAAACGTGTATATGCAAAACATTATCCACTTTACGTGGATAGGAAGAGAATTTACTCTATCCATAACACGTAGTCTCTTTTATGTGTTAAAAAAAAAGAATCATTGCCACTTCCTTTTCCTTAAATGTGTATATTTTTTAAATTTGTAAAATGCTTATATTATATAGATTTTACAAGAAAATTTTTGAAAATTTTAATTTTAATAAAAATTTGTGTATTATATATAAATGGTATAAATGTAGATCAATTCTTTATTCAATGGAAAATTTCTTTGAGAAGATGAATTCCTTTTCGTTATTTCTTTATGATTTAAAATTTTGTAACCTTATCTTATATTATTGCAGAGTTTATGTGAAAACTTTTATGACTGACTATATATTTAAAAATCTTCAATATTATTTTTTTTTAAATATATTCAATACATTTTCATAAAATACATATATGTATATTTTTGGTGTTGACACTGAAAGAAAAATCCTATCTAAATTATTTAAGAAAATTTTATTTCTTGCTGTATAAACGAAGTAGTTACAGAAATTGATATCAATGAAGTTTGAATGAAGTTTGAATAAAGTTTATCCTAGAGAAAGGAATTTTTATTTCTAGAAAGAAAACTCAAGAGACCAGAAATGAAATTTCTTTCTTTTATTTATAGAAAGATTTCACTGAAAACAAGTTTTTACAAGTTATAAAATAAAATCAATAAATATTATATAAACAGTTTATTATGAAATGTTAATGCATTTCTTCTTATGTCGAGATATTTATAGATTTACTTTTTTTCTATTTATTAAAAAATATAACATAATTTCAACATAACCACATTAAAAAGAAAGAAAGAGAAAATACACGTATTAGATTTATTTCAAAAACGATATTTAAAAGTATGGATAAGAAAAACTTACGTAAGCTTTGTGAAAGATATTGCAATGTCCGAAATATCTTTACTTATGAGCATGCATGATATAAAACAGAATCTACTATGAATATTAAACAGATGAAGGCAGCGTTAAATTACCTGTTATACATGAGAACGTCAGGCTTCCAAAGTCTGTGTGGTGGGATCCTGAGGTCTCTCACTCCCCCATAATCTGACACATTCCATCTCATGTTCACATCATTCCATTCCTGTAATTGAAAAAAACTTATTTTAAAATATCTCTTAGGAATTTTTCATCATATCAAATCACTGATATTATGCAATCCATTATACACTTTTTGTATAAAATAATAAAATTGCAATTGTATAAGGAATAGTAATCTCAAATGATATTTCAATAAATATTAGAATTTATAAAGCATTTTAATATATATCAAATCACTGATATTATGCAATCCATTATACACTTTTTGTATAAAGTAATAAAATTGCAATTATATAAGGAATAGTAATCTCAAATGATATTTCAATAAATATTAGAATTTATAATTTTAAAATATTAGAATTTTAATATATTTGTTTTTATTTTTACTTTTTATTTTATTTCTACTTTACAGTATTTTATCTGCTATTTTCATTTTTTTCTTTTTTAACATATCGTTGTATGGATAGAAAAGATTCTAATTTTAAATGAAAAAATAATTATTTAAGGAATTAATTAAATAACGATAATTAATTTTCTCTGTTTTAACAATTAAACTTTATCCTTTTAAATTTATATTAAATTTTATTAATCCTTTATTAAATTTAAAAATTTGTAAAACATTTATATTTATTCTTTTTTTAATACTATTGTATCTTTGTTCCCTTTTATTTATTTAATATCATTATATATAAATTTTAAATAAAAAAAAATTTCTCATTTCTCTTTATTACAATTAAATTTTTATCTTATCCTTATCCTCTTTAAATAATTTAATGAAATTTCGATGTTTTATTACTCTTTTATTCAAATTTTTCACGATATTAAAAGAAAAACGAGAACGACGTTACATAAAATTCATTTTAAGAAATATACTTTTTAGTTACTTGTAACTCTGTTAAACAATAATAGTTTGCCCTTTTTTCGCATAGACCATGCACTGTCGATTCCATGGTGCTAATATCTTTTACAGGCAAGCTTTCGTGAAAATTTTCCAGACTTTCGCTTAGAGTTTGCGCAACTTTGCGGAAAATACGAGGCGATTTGGCAAGTTGCAAAGTTTTGGCGGTATTCTTTACTTTGTTACTTCGACCTTTACTAGCCAAGACAAGTAAAGATACGAACAGTTAACCGGCAAGGCTACATTATAGTATGCTATCGATCCATTAGGATGTTTTTGCGAACAGCAAATTTAACGGTTAAATGAAATCATGTTTATGGTTGACGTGTTTAGCCAGTGATTTATTTATGTATTTAAATACTTTTATTGTTCAGAATTTGAAGTGATTAATTTTAAATTTTTGTACATGGTTTTTTTCATTACCAAAACATGTATTATTTATTATTATTGAAGAAAACATGAAAATTTTTGTTCAATCTTATTTTAAGTTTTATAAGTTAAAAATACACATAATTTATTTATTTTTTCAATCTTTGATTCCTAAATTTGTATCATTAATCATTGCAGTTTATTATTTATTTAATTTCATTTGACAGACATATCATTTTTAATATAATTAATTATATTAAATTTATTTAATATTAAAATTATATTAAATTAATTAAATATATTATATTTATAAAAGATTGAAATACTTTGATTAAATGAATATATTTCTAATCTAAAATATATTGTTTAATAGAAAAAAGAACAAAACTAATTACTAAACTGTGGATATCTGTGCAATGAAATTTATATATATATTTTTATGAACACAAAAAGACAGAAATGGAACTGAATCAAAGATTTATTTCTTAAGTATCATAATATATACTACTTTTATACATAATATATAACTACTTTTATTTAATCATTAAAATTATTCTTCATTTTTTTTGAATTAAAATTTATTTTCACAAATAATTTTTCCATGTAATTGAAATGTTCGAGGTATTTCGACGATTATTAAACAAAGAAAAGAAATATTTTCATCATCCTCCATATCATAACAAATATAATCATAACAAAGAATGAGCGGAAGAGATCTGACAATGAGTGAAATCGACACTCGTCGAGTATTTGTCCGCAGGAATGCCCGATCTGTTTCGTGCAGGCCATTAGATTCACACCCATTAGTCACCAACTCCCGATTGATTAGCCACTGATGGAGTACACCGGCGGATAATTAATAATGGCCACTGTGCTCGATGGTTTACGTGGCACGCATAGGCCGTTTATTATATATCCATTTCCACGCACATAGGTGTGTGGAAGGTCGACAGAGAGAACCACACTTCTATTATAATGAAATTGGCTCACAGTTGATGTACCCCCAGGTTAAAATCTCCTTTTGTGCATCAATTACACAATTCAAAGTCGATACGAAGAAAGGAGAGCGTGTCGAACATGTTCAAGCGTGTAACAAACCTGATATTTCGATTATCAGCGTTAATTCGATATATCCCAAACGAGAATTCGATTTTTCGTGCCAAAAAAAAAAAAAAAAAAAACGTAAGGAGAAATTAAAAATTTTATCATAGAAACGCACATGAGGGATAGAGAGAGAGAGACACGTAAGTGAAATTAATTTTTGTTTCATCCGGATATCTCGATCGATTGCCGAGATATAACGATTCGAAGTTTTCGTACCGTTTAACATGGCGCGGAGATTATGAATGGGCCCGTGACCCAGTGACCTACATTATTTTCTGGAAACGCGTACTACGTTCTTTCTGGAATTACGTCTGTCGCTTGTCTGGAGTTTGGGATAGGTCAGTGAAAGGAGGCGCGAGCGAGAGGTTCGAGTAAGCGATTAAAAATTATACTTTTCTTTGCACGACGATATCTTGGGAACCGGAAGTCGTATCGAGATAAAGAGGAAAGCGTTTTAAAGAGTAAGGTTCCGCGTTTCTAATGATCGTTCGTTCGTTGCCCGGAAATCATTATCTTCCGAGTTATAGCGGTTCAAGTTTTTTCTAATTTTAATAGGATTTAATCGGTAAATTGGAAATTATCGTTCTCTTTACATGACGATATCTCAGGAACTGGAAATCATATCGAGATAAATAAAAATAGGTTTTAAAGGGGAAAATTTCGCGCTTACAATTGTCTTTCATTCGTTAAGCAAGAATCATTAGTTTTGAAATTATGGCGGTTTAAAGTTTTCCTAATTTTGATAGGATATAATCGAATTTTTATGTATTTTTATTTTTATTTTTATATAATTGTTTTTATTTTTATATAATAATTAAATTATACGATGAATATGTTTGTTTTTGAAGGAATATTTCTTACAACAATTTTATGGATGATATTATGATTTAAAAAAGTTATTCAAAGTTGAATCTTTTTTTAATCGATTGGTTTCGTGTTTGAATTAATTAATTAGACAATTTTTGTGAATTACGTTATTTTTGAACGTTTCTAACCTAAATTTTGAATATAAATTTTGTATATTTTTATGTGAAATATAAAAATCTATTTTGAATAATATTTGCTGTATGTAAATTGATTAAACTTTTTAAAATTATTTTAATAATACGGAGAGACAATATTCTCTCCTCTCTCTGAATCTTTTACTTAGAGAATGCATTACAAAGCATGGATTAGGTTATTTACGAGAAAACCGAGAAATCCATTCCTTTGAAATGGAGACGAACTTGCTGGAGATCTTGTCGACGAACAACGAAAACGAATTTTCTGAGAGTGTCGTCAGTATGGGGAGAAAGGTCGAAATAAAAGAAGAATCGAATGAGAAGAAGATCGTAAAACAAAAACTGGAGAAATTTCCACCAAAATGCTTTTTGATCGATTCACTTAATGCTAAGTGAGAAATCTACCTATCCTGGCTCGGACACATTTTTCCAGTTTTCAACTTGAATGATCAATCTTGCAAACTAGAACTTCCTTCGACAAATAATCAATTTCTTTGAATACGAATTCTAAATTGAGAATTCAACTTATTTTTAAAAAATTTCATGATTTTTTTTTAATATTAGAAATTCAAATTATCCTAACTTTTCATACAAAGTATAAATATTTGGATATCGGAGTTTGAAAATAAAAAAAAATTGTTTTAGTAATAAACTATTGTTTGAATATTTTTAAAAAAAGTGAGAGAAAAATGAATTTTCCTGTCACAAAAATGTTCAAACATTTAAGAAAATTTAAGTTATAAAAGGATTTAAATAACAATTTTTAATAAAAGCCAAATATTGAGTATTAAATTTTTCTTTGAATATTCATACATATAATATTATATATATAATTACCAAAAATAAATAATTTATCGATTGAACGAAAAACAATAATAAACAGTTAAGAAAAATAACGAATTCATTTAAAATAAGAATAAATTCACAGAATTCATTTTGACGATATAAAAATTTTTACTTTTCTTCCAGCATTTTTCTTAATTTTCATTTTATAATACACTTTGATATATTTTTATTCAACGTGTAGAACATGAAAGACAAAATATTATATCAAATATATTTTCATTTTCATTCACCAAGAAAAAGATACGGATAAACCTGATTGCCTTACATAAATCACTTTGACCAAAATTCCAAGCAAGGAAAGTACACAGAGTAATCCTGAACCTAAATCTATTACCATACAAGAATCTTCCATTCTCAACGTATCGTATACGTTCTCACTTAAAATCCCTTCCCTCCCTAATAAAATACCAAATTTCCAGTGGACCACATCTCACCGATATTTGCAAATAATTTGAAATGTAAATTGAACGGGGATGATAAGGAAACGAGGTGACTAAAAATAAATAATTTATTGATTGACCGAAAAACAATAATAAACAATTAAAAAAAATAACGAATTCATTCAAAATAAAAATAAATTCACAGAGTTCATTTTACGATATAAAAATATTCAACATTTTTCTCAATTTTCAAACAACAGTTTATATCACCACAAAAGATTTTCATTTTCTAACACATTTTGGTATATTTTTATTCAACGTGTAGAGCACGAAAGACAAAGTATTATACCAAATATATTTTCATGATTCACCGTAGCCAAGAAAAATATAAACCTGATTACATAAGTCACTTTGACCAAAAATCCAAGCAAGAGAAGTACACAGAATAATCCTGAACCTAATCTACTCTCGACGTATCATATACGTTCTTATTTAAAGTCCCTTCCCTCCCTAATAAAATACCAAATTTCCAGTGGACCACATCTCACCGATATTTGCAGACAATTCGAAATGTAAATTGAACGGGATGATAAGGAAACGAGGCGACGATTCAAAGCGCACGAATTAGGTAATATAAATGCGGCCGGGCACGCGAAAATCCCGAGTTTAATGATTTCCATGCCCGATCCACCTTTCCCCCCTCAAGGATAATTCTAAAAGTTTGCCCTAATTTTCGGCAAGGAACGGTCACGATCTCAACCCTTGCAATATTCATAAACATAAAACTCGGAGTGGCCCCTCGGATTCAATTCGAATCACGACACCCGTTTCCTCCCCTCTCATTCGTCCCCCTCGTCGATCGGCCACTGGGGACCTAATTAAAACGCTTGACCGATTTTCCTTGGTGGAAAATTCGCTCCAAAATCGAGCCAACGTCACCCTTTGATCGAGCAAGATCATTCTTCGATTATCATCGAAGAAACTTTTTGAAGAATAAAAATTATAGTAGCAATATTTTAATTGTATTTTCTATATAAAATACAAACGCTTGACCGATTTTCCTTGGTGGAAAATTCGTTCAGCGATCCAAAATCAGGCCAACGTCACCCCTTGATCGAGCAAGATCATTCTTCGATTATCATCGAAGAAACTTTTTGGAGAATAAAAATTATAAAAGCAATATTTTAATTGTATTTTCTATATAAAAATTTTTCTATCGAGTCAACGTCACCCCTTGATCGAGCAAGATCATTCTTCTATCATGATTATCATCGAAGAAACTTTTTGGAGAATAAAAATTATAGTAGCAATATTTTAATTGTATTTTCTATACAAAATACAATTAAATTTTTATATTAAATTTTATATAAAAATTTTCCTATCGAGTCAAAATCGAGCCAACGTCACCCCTTGATCGAGCAAGATCATTCTTTGATCGTGATTATTATTTCGAAGAAACTTTTTGGAGAATAAAAATTATAAAAGCAATATTTTAATTGTATTTTTTATATAAAATACAAACGCTTGATCGATTTTCTTTGGTAGAAAATTCACTTAGCGATCTAAAATCGAGCCAACGTCACTCTTTGATCGAGCAAAATCATTTTCTTTTAATGATTATCATCGAAGAAACTTTTTGGAGAATAAAAATTATAGAAGCAATATTTTAATTGTATTTTATATATAAAATACAATTAAATTTTTCTATAGAACAATTTTTTTATATAAAAATAATTTACTTCCTCGCTTGCTTATTTGCAAACAAATTTTTTCTTTTTTTTGGAAATTAGTTTTATTCATTTACAAATGATATTAAATGACGTAAACGTAAAAATTTCGAATTATTCGAGGTAAAATGACAGTTCTATTGAAATTCTATATTATTAGTAGCTTCTGTATTATTATTGCTACAGAACCTTAACTTTAATCGTTGAAATTTCCTCTTCGAATAGTAAATTCGGATTTTTCGCGCCTCTTGGCATAGATTCCAACGTTTACTGATGTTACAAAAAAAAAAAAAAAAAAGAAAAAATCTCGACGAGGATTTAGCGGACGTGCCTGCTAAATTCGTTCCTGAGAGGGGGCTGGGAATCTTAGCAATTTCGATTATCGCCGCTTCGAATCCGAACTATTCCGATCGTTCGTTCCGTGGAACGCGAATAAGATCAACAGATTTGTCATTTGGATTCATCGGCATACCGATTTGTCGTCCTCCATTTTGGAAAGATTGTACTTCGGTAGATCGAGGACACTGTGAATTATGGCTGCGTTCCTCGTTATTCAAGATAAATAGGAAATTAATTTAAAAAAGAAACTAATGAAAAAGAATGATTTAAGAAAAAAAGTAACTTAAAAATTTTTATTATAGCTTGATCCTCCTTTACGATTCTGTAATTTCTTGTTCCACGAGTGTCTCATTCTACGCATCAATTATAATTGTANATTAAAAAATATATAAATTATA
Source organism: Apis dorsata (assembly GCF_000469605.1). NCBI lineage: Eukaryota > Metazoa > Arthropoda > Insecta > Hymenoptera > Apidae > Apis > Apis dorsata. Next base: position 1,182,241 of record NW_006263386.1, read on the forward strand.
AAAATATTAACACAATTATAATTATAATATATTATAATTATAATTGTGTTAATCTATCTATCTAATTCCATATATCTTACAATGTCTTCTTGTTCCATTATAATTGTCAAACAACGATCATCTTAATCTAATAATCCGATCATAATTGCCTTAATTTATTTGTCTGATTAGAATTCTTCTAGTTGATTAATTTTCATCTTTTTTCTATACTAATAATCGCCTTGCTTCTTTGTATCTGAACGCGTTTTATCTTGATCGACTTGTATCTGATGGATGTGTTATCGTTCTTATTTAACTGTAACTAACCTATTCGACTCGTGCAATCGTTATTGACACGTTCTACTTGTCCATCATAATTATATTCTTCTACTTAACTGATCACAATTGTCTTGATCCACTTGCCACTTGTATGACGATTCTTTTATTCCATATGAACGTGATTGCCTCTTCTTGCTACAATCGTTTAACTGTCTCTTAAGATAAATGAAATTTCACTACTATCCTTCTTGATTTTAAACTTCTATTTAACGTTTGTAATTTATTTGATAAAACGAAGATTTTATTACATTTGTTAAGACACAATTAATATATATATAAATGAGAGAAAAATGTTCATATTTTCAATTCACGAAAATCGAAGGCTCGACATTTTGTTAAATTCGAATAGCAATTATTTGATAGAATATTGAAAGCAAGAAGTTGCTAATCCCAAGATACCATCTATTAATAGTCAATTTCAAGGATGACGCCAATTATAAAATTCACGGAACATTAAACGCTTGTTCTTCCCTCTAATCTTCTTCTTGCGATTCGAATCCATGACTGACTCGTAGCGTCCAATAAAACCGGAGAGAATCAACGAACTGTGGCTAACAACTAGTTGTACCACATTTTCGCGCGATTTAACTTTTGATTAGCAAAACTGGTCGTCTTCCAAACTTTCAACTCGATCGAGAAACTTTCAACTTTAACAAACTGAATCAGAACTGATGCATCTTTACTAATACGAAATATTAAAACTCACGTTATTTTTATCATTCAAATCGAATCACTCATTGAAAAATAGAAAAATTATTCTTGACTCGAATTTCAAAAGTTTATTTGTTCATTGATTTGTGAAATTTCTCATTTGATTAATTCGTATCGTCGTCGAAATCGTGTTTCTAAAGTATCGTATTATAAGAGAATTAACCTCATAATCATTTTCCAAGTTTTTAGTTCTCCTCTGCTCAGTTTACTTTCCATTCATAATTCATACGTGCACATTTCTCTCTTTAGTTGTGTTAAAATATTATTCGTTGTACAATCAAAGAGCAATATTACAGGCGAAAAGAGAGAGAGAGAGAGAGAGAGAGAGAGAGAGAGAGAGAGAGAGAGAGAGAGAGAGAG
>NW_006263386.1:1183706-1202414 GCF_000469605.1 Apis dorsata
AAGACAAAATTAAAAAAAAAAAAAAAGAAAAAAAGAATATTGAACTGTGAAATGCGCTATTCGATCGATGTCAACAAAACATTTTAATCAAACTTCACCCATTCTACAAACATTCACTCGCACATTGATAATCTGCCTTAAACGCCCTGCCTCAATCCCGGCGGCTGAAATCGCTTAAAATCCTCGCCAGCCTTCAGGTTTGAACCTTTGGCAGAGCTTTTCGCGTGTGCACACTGGCGAGCCTGATTATTCGGATTCACCCCTGGAATTGGGGCACCAGTTTCGAACTATCCAAGAACTTCGTTTAAAGTGCTGCGGGCAAGATTCTTTTGCATCTTCTTCCCTCCGAGAACTCTTTATATTACCTTTCCTGAATCCACCTTCGAAAGCATTAACTGTTTAATGACATGGTCTATTTCCCTCTGGTGTATTAAAAAAAAAAAAAAGGGAGGAAAAAAAAAAAAAAAGAAATCTTTCGAAACATTTTGAATTTCGTTTTAATGGCTCTTAATACCCCAACTTTTTCTCCTCCCCTCCTTTTTTCCTTCTCCCTTCACTTCGAGCACCGAGGGGATGTTGAAGCCATAATTTACAACATTCGAGGATATTAAAGGAAGATAAAATGTCGTGAGAATATCTGAGCTCTAGTCTCTTCAGAAGGTAACCGGATCGCTGGTTTCGCAACTAATTTTAAGTCTCCATTCTCCTCGTTGAAGGACGTAATTAGAGCGTTTCCCAAAGTTCGTCGAAACGAGGAAACGGTGAGGACGACGATGAGGGGATTATGTTGGAATGTTAATACGTTGGGATACTTCAACCCTTTTCTTCCCTCCCGATTGGATTTTCTTCCGTAAAAAAAAAAAAACACGATCCTTTGTTCGAAAGTTTTCAACAATGCGTGCGAACGATCGAAATCGCGCGTACGATTGTTTATTTTCGACGTGTTTATTTTTAGACGAAAGTTTCGCTGAACTTTGGCGACTCGATTTGTGATAGTAGTTTGTTCGATAGACGGTGTGAGATTATATAACAAGTTCGTCGCAAGTCACGTTTTAATAAAACAGAATCAAGTGACCTGTGTTTTGAAAAATATATTTTCTAAATATTTAAAAAAAGATACGAAATGAACGAAACGATCGATAATATAATCGATGTGTCAATTAAATTGTTTACTCTTTCTTGCCATTATTTTTGTTGTGTACAACCAACACAGCCGCCGTTGTAATAAAAGAAAACAGTTTATCGATCGTTTGTTTATCAAAGTTGCTTGTTATTTATTTAATCCTTCACTATAAACTGTGGTGATAATTTAATTTTATTAAATTTCGCGATAAATAATTCTTTCCAACTGAATTTTTCAAAATTATATTATTCATAAAATGAATTTACCCATATTATGATAAATTATTGGATAAAAAAGTATCTTATTTAGGGAAAAAAAAGAAGATATTATATATCACGCATCAATAATATCAATATCGATAAGCGCGAATTAAAAATATATGAAAAAAATCGTATTGAGATCGAAAACATTAAAATAAATATTGTCACAAAAATAATAATAATAATAAAAGAGAAATGAATCCTTACTACGAAAAATATCTCGGAAATTTTCAACTAATAAAAAATAAAAATAAAGAATAAAAATAAGAATAAAAATAAACGAATTTCACTTGACATTTTAATTTTAAATAAATTTGTATCTGTAATTTTTCAACTTTACCAACACATCACTCCAAAGAATATTTATATTATATATTATAATAATATTATATATAAATTACAAATTCATCGCCATAACAAAAATCTCAATTTTTTCAAAGACACCATTCGACAAAAGTTTTCGAGTAAACCGATTATTTTCCCTCTACAGATATTCTACATTCACTCTGAAAATGTTTGCCCTGGAAATATCATCGATTTCGAAGCCACGCTTCTCCTTTCCTCGGATGACTGACCTAATTAAACCATGCGACGAACTTCGTCACAAGGCGCTCTCAACAAGGGCTGGATCGAGGGTGGCGACACGAAGGTGAGGACAAAGATATCGCCGGAGAATCACGAGAGATCGTTAAACCCTCGTTGTTTATTCTTTCGTAAAAAAAAAAAAGGAAAAGGAAAAAAAAATAGAATTAGAACAGAGAGATCGACTCGACGGCCTTTTTCAAAATATTAATGCTTTAAATCTATTATGGACGCTCGTTGCCTCATTGTGAACGCTTTTATGCTCGCTTCAATGGAGCGGAGAACACGAAGAACGTATATATATATATAAGAACGGGATGAAAAGAATGATGAGACGGTTGGAGTATCGTGATCGTATAAATCGCATAGTTTCGCGAAGTTTAGCGAAAGTTTGAAGGAATGATTCCAAGGAAAATGAAGTTAATAATAAATAAGGTAAGTGTATACGGAGTATACGAGAATTTTTAATTGAGAGGAATTTTTAAAAGATAGGGTAGAGGAAACGCTTCATCGTAACTTCAATTTCTGAGATGATTTTTCTAATTTCAATCTTCACTTTTAAGACAAAAATAAAAGTCGTTTTGATATACCTTTGAAATGGAGTTATAAAAATAATTTTATTAAGAATTTAATTAATTGAAGAAAAAAATTAATTAAAAATAGACTTAATAATAATTAAAAAAGATTCTTCCAATAAGAACTAAATACATATAGCTCCTACCATAGACAAGAATAAAGGATCAAAAATTAATAATAATAAGATTGTCAATCATGAATAAGAAAATTAACGAGAGAAGTTAAAATTAATTTTAACCTCAAAAATTTGTTTAAACGTTAAAACAAAAATTTAACGAAATTACATATAAATATACAAAAGAATTTAAAACGTAATTATTATTTTAAAACGTAACATTTTATCCTGTTTTATTAATTATCCATACAATCATTGGTGAAAGATTAATGAATGAAATAGTCTTTAATGAGTTGATTAACGTTCCTCGATTTCTGGAGCATGGTGAATGCGGCCAACACTCTCATCAATATGTACATTCAGCCCAATATGTATAATCATTCGTCAAAATGATCGTTTAAACCATCGGTTCTTGATAAGCGCAAATGTACGCGTGCATCCCATATCGGTTTAATCGTACTTTACGGGCAGATTGCATACACGCGATTGATCGTTTAGGATTGGAACCGTAACGATGCTTGATTCTGCCCGAAATAACGAAATCCACCGTTAATTAAAAAGCATCGAACCCCTTTATATTTTTAATACGCGATTCGGTCGAGGCTTAATTGAACCCGACGCGGAACCCAGAAAAATCTCTTCATTGTTATCTCGAGAACGGGTCGACGAGGATACAGCAATCGCTTCGATGAGATGGAAACAAGTGGAAGATAAACGAATAAGCTGGATGTATTTACGATAATCGAGAGTTTTCGAAATTTTTTTTTTTTTTATAAATATAAATCTTAAGATGTGATAATTATTGTAAAAATTCTTTGTTAACAGTGTTTTCTGAGTGATTGATTAGTTTCTTTTGTTGATAAAATTGTAAAGAGATAGATTTAAAGTATTTTCGTGTGAAGATGACACATCTTTCTTTTTATTATTAATTAAAAAATTTTTTAATGCACTTGATAAAGAAATACGAAGTTAATTGGATGGAAAAATTATTAATTTAGGCGATGTTTTAATTTAATTTTAAGTAAAATTATAAAAAGACTGACAAATGACTTTTGAAAAAATATTTTTAATTAAATAGATTTAATGGTTAACGAAATATTTTAATATTTAATATTTTATTAATAATAATAAAATTGAAATGAAGGATTTTCTATTTTTACATCATAAAGAATAAGATGGTTAATTAATCCATTTCTCAAGATAAGGATAAAAAATTCAGAGATGGGATAATGTCTGAATATTAATCTTAGTAACTGTATGATACTTAATAATTCTAACGAAGATAAAAGTATCATCACTTGCTATATTTCTATCTCTTTAATGATGTGATTTTTAATATGCATGATAGTACTCTTTGAAAATTCATGTTTCGCTGTAAAGCTTTGACTACGTTTCTCGGATTCGTTGATACGAATCACACATCGTTGTTTAAAATCTCTCTTTCTTTATCATTTTTTATTTTCTCGAAAATGTGCGCACGAATATTTCAGCTTATTTCGTTCTACTAATTTATTTCATTTTTGTATTTACACTAGTCAGACTTGACTTTAGCTAGAAATATTCTGTATGTAAATATTTTATGATTAACTTTTCGTGCTACTAACAAATTTAATATGATTTATAATGAACAGTGAATAATTATATCTACACGTAATGATATTTATTTACCAAAAAAAAATCATGCAATTTGGATTTTGTTTTTACTTTAACTAAATAAATATCTTTGTTTAATTATTATAACAAAAAATTATTAATATTTATGTTACTAATCTATGAAAATAATTTTAATTTATTTTATTAACAAATAATATAAAAAAAATTCTTTGAAAAATTTTTCTTCTATTCCATATTTTTTCTTATTTTCAATATGTTGTATTCAAAGAAAGAGAAATATATTTTTAAAAATTAAATTATATATTCTAATTCTTTCTTTTAACAATATATAAATTCGTGAAGAATATTTAAAAAGTCGATTTTAAATACTAAAACATTGATATACAAAAATATCATTTGAGTTTTATTTATTAAACAATTCAATTTTGGAATTTTAATATTTATCTTATAATATCTCAAATTCGACTTTTCAAAAATTGCTCACGAATATATTAGCATCCTATTTATATCTTCTATTTTATTATTTCAAAAACTTTCAAGCATATTTCACATTACAATAAATTTCTCATTTATCAATTTTTTCTATTTATCTGTTTCAAATAAAAATGACTGTATCAAAGTTTCATCTACTTGATATCACAAGCAATATCATCAGTAAATATACGCACTATGATGCGCATGTAAAAATACTTTCAGTTTGTTATTCTTCTCTACCTGTGTAATTTCTATCATGTTCAAAAAAGGAAACAGAAGAGATGGCGGTTCGTAAAACAGCTGAGTAACTTTGCACCGATATAAACCACGTCAAAGTGAAATTGAGCCTGGCACGTAAAGATAGGTTGTTTCGCGCCCTCCCACCCCCAACTTTACAACCGCCTCACGATTTCTTATCTTGACGAATACCTCGAAGGATTTCCTTCAATCGAACGAGGAATTCAACGAGGATTCCCCGTGTTTGTAATCGAATTACCCGTGAATATTCGATGAAATATCGAGAATTAAATTAATATCAGACGACGCAAAAGAGGCACTAATTGACGTAATTATCTTTTTCGTGTTTAGCGTAATTGCAGTTCGATGGAATGATTTTTCGATGGTAGAAAAAAAAGGGAGGAGGGAGGAAATGAAATAATTAATAGTGCTCGTTAATTATCGGAATTTTATGAAATTCATGTATATTTGAGGTTTGAAAAAATTGAAATATTGGAAAATTTTATCTGAGAAATCTCGTCTAATTTATCATTTGATGGATCTTAAGATGTATAGTTTCTAGAATGTCCTTTTTCGCTTTTGTCAATCTGCATTAAACTATGTTTATTTTATATCAAAAATGTTGGATGAAATTTTTCTAAATAATTTCCTATTTTTTCCTAAAAAATTGCTATTTTTTATAAGGTATTAATATAACTAGATTACGGATATTTATACATTTATACATTTGTGAGAAATTTAAATGTGAAAAAAGCACACAATATGCAAATATACGCAGAACAGATGAAAGATGATGATCAGTATGATATTTAGAGAATGATCAATATTTCCATTTTTATAATTCAATCTTCTGACGAATGAATTATAAAAATACAAACTTGCATAAATATTCGCAGTTATTTTAAAAAACCATTAGAAAATTAACACTCGAAATACCACAAGAATTGCATAAATTTAATAATCGAATAAATATCATCATTTTCTAACCTGGAATTTATATTATATATATATTTTTGTCTCAACAGAATATAATCAAATGTACAAGTAAAAAGACTTATAAAAGATCCTAAAAGAAAAAATCTCAATTTTAAAATTAAAAGAAAAGAATACGAATGAAAGAAAATCAATTTTTCTTTTTCTTTCAAAAAATAACTGTGCAAGTTATTGAACGAATGGAATTGTAACACCGATAGCACGATGAATTTCACACCCAGAGGGTGTGAAATTTTGAGAAATGACGTATTGAAGACGATCCATGGCAAAGAGGGTTCGAATTTTGCACCTTCGGTTTACAATACGTTACTGGCTTTTGATCAGGGACCACGAACTCGTGGCATAACTCAATTCTCGTTGAGAGCTAGTTAATACACTCTCGATTGCTTGTGTGACCCGAATTTACCCCCAAAGTGCCACCTATATGTATAAGGAATATTTGCCCGCTTCTCTGCGGATGCCAAATCGTTTGACGAGGAAACATGCTTCTCCTGAATAAATATTAGTAATAGGACCCCTTGTATTTTAGTATACTGACGCATCATCCTACTCGATTGATCTTCTAATCAAATTCGAATTTTTGATTTAACAATTAACAACACGACTTATATTTTATGAATTTTCGATATTTTAGTTTTTTTTAATTCAATAGATATAGTTTAATAGATTCTCATCAGGATTTTTCATATATATATCAGATTAAAGATATCTAATTAGATTCATTTAAAAGTTTCTTTAATATATTTTGCGTAAAAGCTAACAAGAGAACTTCGATAACTTGAAATTTTTTTAAAACTTTGAAGGATCGTAAAGCATCTCGAGAGAGCTATCGCTACTAAATTAAAATTATTTGAATATCACATTTGTTCCATAATTGAACACACATATCTAAAAATTTAAAAGTTGTTAAATAATCCTTTTTATCGGAATAAAAATTTTTTAACAATTTAATGGCGTAATTTTATAAAGCGTAGAACAATTATTTTTTTCATATCTCTATTATAATTATAGAGAAACATGAGAAAATAATAATAAAATCTCAAATTCTTTTTCTGAAAAGTATTTTCATTCTGAAAAACTGAATTGTAGCCAAGAAAGAAAATTGCCCGGTAATTATCTTGAATGTCTCTACAAATCTTTAAAGATTTAAATAAATTGGAAATTTTAAAAATTCTAAAAATAAAAGATAAAAAGAGGATATAATAATTATTATTAATCGAAATATTAATTTAATTTTTTTATAATTTTTTTCTTTCTTAGAAGAAGAAGATAAAAATGGATATGATAATTTCGAGCTGCAGAAAATTATTATAATCAAGAAGAAGAGGTTTATAATTAACGCTATGATTAAAGAAAGAAGCAAGAAAGACAGATGATCGTAAATTTAACCTTATCAGAAAATTGCAGTTAAACGAATCACGGTTCTAAAATGATCAAGGACTATGCAGAAGCAGAAATTGAGAATTGAGTTTAATTTAACTTTCATTTAAACGAAATTCTAAGGATAAAACTTTCTGGAATTTATCTTTGATCTCCATTTACTGATAATCCTTTTAAACACGAATCCTTTTAAATCAAGAAAATCACTCAAACTACACAGTCACCATGAATTAAACTGATTTTGGTTTTATCTCAATTCTATTTGTGTATTTCAATTGACGAGACACATGAAAAGATATGATTTTTAATTACGATAATAAAATTTTCCTTAATTAAGATAAACAATCTAATCAATTGTTTAAAAATTATCTAAGTAAAACTAAAGACTTTATTTATCTTATAAATTATTGCAATAATTTTTTTTCAAAATAATTTTGATGATTAATCAGAAAATAAAAATTTTACCGAATCATTATATATATATTATAAATATTAAAAATATTAAGTTATTATATTATGAAAAATTAAAAAAAGAATATATAAATAAAAAAATAATTTATTATTGACAAAGATTTTCTTCTATATTTTGATGCAAAAAAGATAAAATAAGACAAAAAAGTATTTAACTCTTTCCTCAATCTTAAGAAGAAAATTAAACGATATCTTCAAATTATTTGATAAGTTTCAAATCGTCGCTTATATCACATGTATGTTTGTATTTGTTTTATAAATACTATTTGACACAAATTGGATACACATTTTGCATTTCGTAACGACGCGACACCAATTAAAACGTAATAGGCATGTTATGCCAATCAAACGACAGTATTTCTTTAATCGTATACGTACTACATAAGATGACTACTCGTTGATTTGAGCCGATAACATATCAAACTGATAAAGTGCCCTCGATGGTCTATAGAATATCAGTCTATCTCAATTGACAGTGGCAGGTACATTAACGAACCTAATCAAACGAGGATTCTAGCCGTCTGTGATGCTTCTGACTCATCTTGTCCTGTCATTGATAGCCGATAGTTGGTAGTCGCAATTGCACATTCGTGAACGTGACGTGCAGACGAAAGGAAGGAACTAATTGACAATTTGGAAACGAATAAAAAAAATAAGGAAACGACGTGGATGGAAAAATCAACTATTCTGAAATACAAATATTTCGTAAAGATTATAAAGACTTAAACTTCACCAAAAATTAAATATTCTAAAGTACAAATCATATGTTGTATCCATCACGAATAAAAAGAAAAAATCGATAACCAGTTCGTCGTAACGCGAATCTAAACAAAAATTTAATTCACGCTACAAGCTGGAACAATAAACACGAGAAACAATAAAATCTTTAATGAAGTACGTCTCGAGAGCCATAAAATGCCAAGATTTTGCGTAAAACGTGGTAAAACCGTGTAGTACCATTTACCGTACGTTTCGTTCGTCGAGATTTTTTCACGGCTTGAAAAAACGGGTTACTCTTTGTAGAAAAACAGAAAAGGAGGGAAAAAAGAAAGGAAAAAAAAAAAAAAAAAATGTTGTTATAGGAGACACCTATATGAGATACGTCGAGTAACTCCTTTCTCTCTCCAATCCCTCTTTCTTCACTCCCATTTCTTTCTTACTCGTCTCTTCTTTAGGGTGAACGCACAAAACTGGGGTGAGAAACGGAAATAGAGACGCGATGGGGGCTAACAGAAGGGTGGAACGAAGCGAGGGAGGGTAATAGTGAGATGGTAAAGAGGAAAAGAGAGTGCACCTAGCGCTGACTTCGCTCATAATACCATAGAACCGTTAAAGCTCACAGACACGCGAGTACTCCGCCTACTCGAGTCGTGCTCCACTCTTTTCTAGTGGAGGCCAAGAAGTTACACCCTACCGAGAAGTTCGTTTCTGCGATCGTGGATTTTCACGTAACTACGTACCCCGCCTACGACTGTGCTACGCGAATGCACTTCAGCCTATCTCGAAACTACTTCGTTGATGCATCCCTACCTCTATACCCTTCCGATCGAAGCGCTTCTGAATTCTGAATTCGCCAAAGTAGGCTAGTACCTTGTGAAACTAATTTTGACCGGAAAACATTTTTCTTACCATTGACAGGATAAGAACCGAGGATGGTGAAAGGTTTCGTGACGGTGAAAGGTTAATCTTCTGTCTCGAATAAAAGTCGAGATACTCTTTGATGTAACGTCAGGAACATCAGATTTATTTTTATGTATCTTATGATGTTGACGAGATGATTATTATGGTTAATTTTATATGTATATTAGGATTTTTTGTAATATGTATAAATATTGTAAGAAATTAAGTAAATAATTATTTTTCAAAAAGTTATAAATTTTGAAAATACGATGGAAAATAAACAGTATTAAAATTTTATTGAATAAATATATTTTTTAATAATCATAAATAATTTTGAGAAATATGATTCACGATCAATAATTAAAAATTATTATTGTACTTAAATATAAATATTTTTTAAATAAATAGTAAATTATATTCAAAATGTATTACCATTTCAAACAAATAAAAAATTTATATCAATGACAATAGATGCTAATCTAAATATTTTTAAAATATATTAAGTCAAAAAATTTAAAAGAATTTGATGAGAAATAATGCATTAGAACAAAAATATATAAAATGAAATAATAATTAAAATAAATTAAAAATTATAATTAAATTATACAGTCGAATGAAAATGTGTCGATTAACAAATGAGAAGAATTTTATCGTTTGTAAATTGAAACCACGTGAAATTGAGAGACGAATGAAATAATTTTGAAATAATGAAACGAATCTGCTGAATCTGTTCTGCTGATATTCAATCTTTCCAAACAAAACTAAAGATATCGGATATAATATTAAAATTTCAATTACGAAGGAAATTACAAGGCGAGTTCTTCAAATTCAATAGCCGATAAATTCGATATCAATTTGACAGAATATCCTTGAACGTTAATTGAATTATGTGTCAATGTATTGTCTACAAGTATATTTACTTTACGCCGAAATAACTGTACTTCAATTATTTGAACATATTGGAATTGTATTAAATCTTTTTACATCTTATATTATTTTAATTATTAAAAATATCGAAACTCTTTGTATTTTATTTCAAGTTTGATAAAATATTTGTAAAACGATTAAATCACTAAACGAATGTATAAATCAATCAAATATATAAATATATTTTTTATTAATTTTGTGTTATATATTTTATTTAAATAACTTAATAACTTATTATATTATATTATTATATTATTAAATAAAAAATATTTCAACAAAATACATTATATATAATTACATAACTAATTTTATATTTTTCATATATATAATATATATTTTCATATATTGGTTATAATTTTTATGCTTCACACGGAGTAAAGTTCTCAGAAAGCTTTCATCTTATACGTATATTATTTTCGCTTCAAGTGATTTATAAACTCGACAGAAGTAATGGAAAATTGTAAAACTTTCTTTAAGAACAAAAAATCACTTTTCTCTTGAAAATCGAATAGAAGAATAGAGAAAGAAAGATTTGAAAGAAATTATTTTATACTATCGTAATGAAAATATTATTAAAATATGAATAAAATGATTTCCTAATAATGAACAAAAAGACATCTTAATCTATTTTATATAAATTTCTCTTATATATTGAAAAGAGAAAAATTCTTTTAAAAATGTTTTATTATTAATAAGAATTTTAAAAATTTAAAAAGTCTCACCATATTGTATCTGCTTGTCGAAAGTAGTTCATTTATCCTCATTGAAATCACATATTTATATACACTAATAATATAGAAAATTATAACAGAAAGACACAAATGACGCACTTTCACTGACAATTATTTTAGAATTAAAAACTTCTTCTTTACGGAAGTTCTTCTTGCTACGAAAATCAAATGAGTGACTGAATATGTACAAATTGAATTAAATATATATAATTAGATATTTCTATATATACATATTTTCAATTCAAAAAATTAGCACATATTTTTAAAAAATATATAAATAATTTGATTCATAAATTATAATTTAATATTAAATATATAATTTAAATAAATTGTATCTCATATGATTAACGTATTAATCATATTAATTTAAACAATAAGTATAGGTGGCGTTCTATGGTGTCTAAATTGGCCGAATGTACTGTAGTTCAACGTGCTTTGAGTGATATAAATTATAATAATTAATAGACATGTGCGAATATCGTTCAAAACAAAGACGAAAACAAGGTGAACGCAATCAGGTAAAAATTCCAAGAACATAAGTATATACTTCCTTATTGAGAGTTCGGTATCAACAAAACAAATGCTATTCGTATTTTTTTTTTCGAAGTGTTCAATTAGACATTCTTTCCTATCGTTGCGTAATGGTACAAAACGTGGCGTCGCGTCGTGTCGAATACATCTTTCTGACGTCTAACATTTATTTTATAAATTCGATATAAAGTATTTCGTGATAAAGTATTTATAAATTGCTTTATAAATTGGTATCGTGAACTTTGAGTGAAAATAATGAAGAAACAATGTGGAAAATATAAAGAATATGAAGAAATACCTGGTGATTCTTGTAACCTATTGATAAACATTTTGTCTTGGTGAGTACATCATAATTATATATATTCATAAATTTGTTAATTCATAAATGGTTTAAATAATTTTATTATATGTTTTCATAATAACATGTAAAAGCATAAGTAATATACGTTTACCTGAAATAATTTATATATTTGGTTAGAAATTCAATTGCGTCATAAATTCTGAGTTTAGTGAATTGTATATCAAGTATGTTTAAAAAGAAAAAATTATACATAGGTAATTGTATGAATATGTGCATATGTATAGAAATACATATTACATTCATGAAATATTTTAAAATTGGTGAATTTCAAATATCTGTCATTGTGTGTATATTTCATCAGATTATGATACAAAAATAAGAGTGTAATATATTAAAAGATTTTATAAATTCTAAGTATTAGGATAATACAGAAAAATTTATAAACCAATCATTTTCTATATCTATAATTATAACTATTATTTAATATAAAAGAACGAATAATTTGTTCATTCTTTTTTTTTGTTATTAATTTATTTTTGTCAAAATTAAATTCTAAAAGTCTTCAATTTTCATTTATGTCATCTTATATTCTTCTAAACTTGATATTTTTATATTTTTTGTTTAGATCTTCTTTCTCATTTTTCATTAAAATTTAATATTTTCAAAATACATAACCTTATCTACAGTATATATATTTTCTTTGCTATATAATTATGTCTTTTATTATCAAATTAAAAAGATTATCTAAAAAAAAAAAAAAAAAAATTTTAAAGCAAAAAAAAACAAAACCATTAACTAAAATATATTTTTTTTTTTTTTTAAAACTTTTTTTTTTATTTAAAAAAAAATAATATTTTTTAAAAAAAAAAAAAAAAAAAAGAAATAAAATAAAATTCTATTTCTTCATCGATTCGAATCGAATTAAATGATTTTATATATATTTGTATAATAAATATAAGTATAGTTAAAATTACGAAGTAAAATTATAAATATATATTTTTTTATGTTTATCAGATCTATTAAAAAAATATGTTCTTATTAGCAAGATTTTCTCGCTTAATTTGCTTGCTGCATATAATCGATACAATAAAAAACTTTGAAAAGAAACTTCATAATAAAATAAAAAAAAAGCCGGAAAATTCTTTTTATTTTAAATTAATCAAATAACGATAGAATAATTTCAGAAGAAAATTGTTTAAATTAAATAGTAAAATATTTAAAATTAATTTTTCATATTAAAATATTTGATATAAAATATTATATATTTTAAATAATAAATAATTTAATTTGAATATTGATAAAAATTTCAAATTTGAAACAAAGTATCCAAATTTGTCATCTGAAAATTTGTCTTTTCAACAACCTAATGTTTCGATTACTATGCAAACTAAATTAAGATTGATGTTTATAAACCGATTAAAGTTTCTTGCAAAGGATGTCCACCTTCTGTCAGAAGTTGTATAATATATAGTCATCCAACTTGGTAATTACCGTATAAATATAGCATAGTTTATATGCTGTAACACATTTGAATCTTTAATAAGTAATCAATGTATGACCAACTGACATGGAATCTTTTGCACATATGCAAATTATGCGGCGTTTCGTGCATGTCGCTTAATACATATTTCTTGTATGTCAATGTGTTGGTATGCTATGGAGGGGATATGCAGAAATATGCTATGTATCTTTGCATTCTCTAACCCATGACCTCAATGAGAAACTATGCAAATGCAGCGTAACAGTTGATATAGATTCAATGAAAGCGAAGCAACCTTGGATACGAGGTGCATAATATCTATTGCATTTCAAATTTTCACATTAATCCACAAATATCATTGTTAATATATAATTTTTCTCTTTGTTTAATGTGTTCTTTTTCTTAATTTTTTAAAAAAGATTAATCATTTAAAATATTATATCATAGAATAACTTTTTTTATATTTTTATTTAAATAGTTTTTCAATATTATTATTAAATTATTATTATTTACGATAAGATACACTATTTATTGCCAAAATATATATTTATTTTATTTTTATTTTGAAAATTATTTTTATTTTGTGAATTTATTTTAATTTGAAGTTGACTCAAAGAAAATTAATTTTATATCATCTATCAGAAAGATTCCTTTTCATTATTAAAGTATCTGTTTATTTAATTTTGTATATTGGAAGTGTTTAATGAATTACACGTGTATTTGTACATGTTTGATACATGATTACAGTTTTCAATTTTCCAACGTATTGATTCTTTCTGAAAAGTAGCAATTCAAATAAATAATTTTAGATTTTACATTACATTTAATTTTT
Organism: Apis dorsata; assembly: GCF_000469605.1. Classification (NCBI taxonomy): domain Eukaryota; kingdom Metazoa; phylum Arthropoda; class Insecta; order Hymenoptera; family Apidae; genus Apis; species Apis dorsata. Next base: position 1,197,954 of record NW_006263386.1, read on the forward strand.
TATTATCTTAAAAATAATCTTAATATTAACATTTAAAAAAGTATACGATAAATTTTGTGATAGGAATTGTATACTAAAATTTCAAACATTATTTCTTTTAAAATTTATATAAAATTTATAGATTTAAATAATTTCAAAATTAATATAGAATTGAATACATAACTTATAAAATATATAATTCCATATAAGAAAACAAATCTTCATATACGCGTCCATTTACAAAAAAAAAAAAAACGATTCACTTACATTTATATCTTTCTTGAAACCATTCGTTCAACTTTCTTCGCTAAAACCATTTCTTATGAATAATCGAAGGGGTTTTCAATTCCGTGTGTTCCATCGCATATATAAAATTCCATATCACTTACACAATTTTTATATTTTTATAAAAATATTTCGTAACTTTAATTTTAATCGTACGATTACTTCATAGCTCCTAGATATTAAATAAAAATTGTGAAGATATTCCTGAGTTATTGCAGAGGAACATTTGATTCTGATTGTCCCCTTCTTCTTGGCTGAGACACAAATGTATTTGATAGAAATGCTATCAGGAAAATATGTAGGACGTGGTTTCGATACGTGAAAACGTCAAACATATCTTGAATATCTCCGAGTCTTATCTCGAAGTTGTTGAATATCTCAGCGACTTATATTCAAAAAGATATCAGGCGGTGCAAGTCAAGTGCAGCTGTGCGTTAAGTTCACTCCCTTACTACTCGTGCACTTGACATCCAAGGGTAGACGAAAAAGGTTAAAAAGAGATGAAACTTTTTTTTTTTTATTTGTTCATACTGCGCATGTACACTACCGCGAAAAAGTTTGAAAGCATTTGGAATTTTTTTTAAAAATAATCGGTAATATATTTTTATTATATGAAAGAATCATAAAGAGTAGGCTATATAGACATATATAAGTAAATATATTAGAAAACAAATATAATATTTATTTCATGAATTTTGAAATTTTCTATATTTTTCTAGATTTTTTAATATTCCAATTATTTCTCTTTTAATTTTTACATTGAAAAATATATAATGTATTGTTTTCATGAAGATGAATATACAATAAAATTGAAGTATTCATAAAATCGAAAGAGATAAGGAGAATCGTAGAAATTTATATGGATTTAATTTTCAGAAGATCTTGTAAAGATCTCTATTATGTTATATTTGTTTGCATTACTCGATCACATGATTAATTAGTTGATGCAGTATTTTATACAATGGATTTAATAAACAATTACGATGTTTCATGCAATGTAATACAATTAATATTCTAGTGAAATAGAATTTCGAATTAAAATAATTCTCTTTCTTCTTTGATTATTCTTTATGGTGTATTATTGATTTCTTGTCATTGTTATTAATAAGTTCTAATTACATTATAATTACTGTTCAAGAATAATCGATACGTTCTATTTTTAAGGAAATAGAAATTTGATTTTGAATATTTCTATATTTATTTTTCATGGAATAATTTTAATAATTGAAATCATGTTACAAGACTTAGGAGTTTCTAATAATATTTTAATAAAAATATGAAAAAATAAATCCATCTACATTATTATGTGAAATAAAGTTAAATTAAAATAATAAATTTTTTTCTTTTCTGAAAAAGATTGAGAAATTTCACTTTTCACGGATATGATATTAAAATAAAAGTAAAATAAAGTTGTGTATTTTATTCGAATATCGTAAAAGTTGATCTCATTCGAGATATTAGTTTCGATTCTATTCTTAATTTCTGAATTTCAAATACATTTTCTTGTATCTAAAAAAAAAAGGAACAAAAGAAATAAAACAATTTTCTTTTAAATTCAATTAAAAAATGCACAAAACAAAACAAATAGATAAAATAATAAATGAATTACCTTCAAGATCGTAGCTTTTATAATTACATATCTCGATTAACAATAGAAAAAAAGAGGATTTAGATTCAACATACATTACATGTTTTACACATAAAAATGCTATTCATTTCGAATCCCTTCGTCTCACGTCTAACGATCTCGAAATCATCGTCTCATTTGTATCCGTTCGTTTAATTTATCAACGTCGGGTGATCATCCCAAATATTAATCTCGTATCAACGAAGAGATAGATTCGAGCGTGTTTCTATGTTTCCCATTTTAATTGTTAACATAGAAATCGGCCGAAATGGCCGAAAGATTCGGCCATTCGACTCGTCGATCGAGCCGAAAACATCATCGTCGAATCGTTAACTGTGAATTTGGGTCATTGCAAAGCCTCATGACGCAGGCATTGATAGGGGTTGTGGATGAGGGCGAGGATTGACGAGGCATAAGCCGTTGGAAATGAGCAACGACAAGCGTTTTAAAGTGCGGTTCGAAACCTCCTGAAAGGAAATATTACGGCGGTCTACCCTAATAAGGGTGCGCCACTTCACCCTCTCCAACGGGAGTACCTGTTGCCCGTGCCTCTATTAATAGTTCTAGTTGATAAGAATCTGTTGTGACCACGATTCGAACTTCAAAATAATACCACGTGATCCTTTCCTCCAACTTGGATTTGATATATTGGAATAGAAGTTTCGATTTGGGAAATTTATGATCGATTCACGTTGAATTTTGTGTAAGTTTTATGGAAAAAAATTTATTTAAGGAAGAATTTGAACAATTTATGATCGCAGTGATAGTAATTTTCAATTATTATTAAGTTTTGTAATGTGTGATTAGGAATTTTACTTCGTAAAATTGAAAATTCCATGATGAACTTAGACTTTACTTATTTTTTAGAATTTCGAAGTTGTTAAAAATTTTTCTTAAAAAGCAATAGGTATTTGTGATCACTGAAGTTATAATCATATATTAATTCAAGTATTTTTGTTTAAGTTTTATACAAATGTTTGAAGTAATATCGGATGTTTTTAATAGTAAGAATTTGTGAATGATCTATGATCAGTCAGAACAGTAATTATTTGAAACAAAATTATGGCTAATTGGAATATTGGGTTCGATGTGGATCTAATATCGTTAGGAACTGTACTGAATTGCATAGAAATTTGTATGGTCAACAATTATTGAAGATGGTAATCGTAGTTAATTCGAATATTGGCTTTTGTAATCTGTAATTAGAAATCGAACTTCAAAATATCACGTGAATTATTCGCTTCTCTTTCTTCTTTCGAATGTTAAAGATTCACGAGTCAAAAAAAATTTTTACTCGAATCGATAGAAATTTATGTAATTTTGTTCCTTCTTTTTTTTTTTGTTTTTATATTTAAAATATAAATTAATACATTTACATATTCAATTCTTTTATACGAAAATTCTTTGTTTGATAATTTTCATCTTTTAATTGGTTCATTAAACGATAGTTTTATTATATTTCTCTCTCGATAAAATTTTTTCATGGTTTCTCTCATTTTTTTTCTTTTTTTTTTTTAATTAATTAGTCAATGAGAATTATTCAACATCGATATTAAATTTTGATTGCAATTGCCACGTGAAATTAGCTCGTATTTTTCCTATAGCTTTATAAAGGTTTCATTATATTCATGATACATTAAATAACTCACCAATTTTAACCAGAGATTCGTGATGAGCAATTGGTTCTTTTCGTCCTGAAACAAAAAAAGAAAAAAAGATATAAATTATACACGATGTTTTAAAATGGAATACCAAACTGCAGAATCGTGCAAATTTCTAAGAGAAGAAGCAAAATTAAAAAATCCTACTCGTACTTAAAGTTATTTATATATAAGGAAAGACAATTAAAATATTAATATTTTTACCTTTCTTAAAAAATATATTGAATCGTAAAAAGTTTTTCTTAATTATTTAATATCTTTCTTGTTCGTGTTCCTAATAATTCAATTAATTAATTAATCAGGATCTTTGGATATTTGAATAAAATTCTATTAAATAAAATAAATAGATAGATCCAGATAAATTCACTTGTCAAATTATCGTGAACAGATTAATATTATTTCAAATTCAAGGGCTCGATTCTAAAGTTGGTATTCGAAAATATTGCTCAAAGCTCGCTTATCAATATAAATGATTGAAATTTACATTAGACAGACTGAAGTACTTTTACTCTCCATCACACCTCTCTTTCTCTCTCACCTTATCCATAACATAAACCTCAATTATTTATAAATGAATCTCAATATTTATTTTTGTATAGCAAATTTTTATATTTATTTTGACTTTTAGAATATTCCGTGTTAACACATGGACATACGAAATATTTTCATGTAACCATCTAAAAATTTCCATGAATGACTTGAACACCGTCCATTACATAAAATATCTTCTGCACAATCGAAATTATGGTAACAAAATTTCTATTCCAAAATGGTTCCTTTTTCCTTCGTCGAGTTTTAACCCTTAGGATTCCTATGTCGAGTATGGCTCGACATTACATTTCTTACATCAACTCTAATTTCGAGCTAGAACACGACTTCTAAAATAATTTAAAATGTTTTTTTTTTTTT
>NW_006263386.1:1202892-1214518 GCF_000469605.1 Apis dorsata
GAATTAACGAGTTAGAAAAAAAAATGAAATTAAAGAGTGCAAAGGGTTAAAAATTACGTATATATTCGGAGGAGGAATTTGAAAGAAAATTAACGATTTCGCGGCGTGGAAAGTTTTTCAGGAATAAAGATCGTCTTCTCGATACTCGTTAACTTATTTATCGAGTTGGGATTACTAACTGGGTCGAGGCAATTAATAAAACGCAATAAGCTGTGCCTTTACCCTGACCGGTTAACGTGAAAGAAAGAAAAATCCGTGGCGGTCATTAATAACGGGGGAAAATAGCTCGTGGACCTCCCTGCCTCGATAATTACCTTGTAATCGTTTATCGAATTACACACGCGATTTATGATCCGGATCCCCGTGGATTTTTGGACGGTGCATCGATCAAGGGAAGAAATTACCTTCGAGATATAATCGGCTCGTAAAAATCGATCGGATGTTAAAGTTTAAATGCCGTCTGACCAAGCGAATTGATAGTGAACTTATGAGAAAACTAGGGAAACTTTGAACGTCGAAGTTGAAATAAAGAACTAAAGATGGTATTATTTTTGAAAAAGATATATCGGGTTTTCGATTTTCAAATATATAGATCTTTCTTTCTTCACAACTTTCGTTATATTATTTTTCTAATTCAGAATCTCTCTCACGTTTCTCGTTAACACTATTGAAAATGTAATAGCTCATTCTCCATTCATTCTTCTTTTTATTATTTTTAATCGATTATATTTAATAGGAAAAATATAGTGTATTATAGCAATTGTTGATATTTATTTTAAAATTGCCATCTATTTTGCCTTGAAAATCTTTTTACTATTTTTTATTCATTATTTTGATAATTTTGAAATTTGAGAAACGCGCAATCTGGTTTATTTTTTATTAAATAATTTCTAATTTTATAAAACTTTGTAATTTTCATTTTTACCCGTTTGAAGAAACTTTCACAAATTTTTCTTTCTTCCTTATAACGCTCGTCATTAGAATTTTATTCCGTCTTAAAAATCTTTTTACTATTTTTTATTCATGATTTTGGTAATTTTGAAATTTGAGAAATCTGGTTTATTTTTCATTAAATTTTGAAGAAACTTTCACAAACTTTTCTTTCTTCTTCATAACCCTCATCGTTCGAATCATTAAAATTTTATTGCCATTTATTCCGTCTTAAAAATCTTTTTATTATTTTTTATTCATGATTTTGATAATTTTGAAATTTGAGAAATCTGGTTTATTTGTAATTAAATTATGAAGAATCTTTCACAAACTTTTCTTTCTTCTTCATAACCCTCATCGTGCGAATCATTAAAATTTTATTACCATTTATTCCGTCTTAAAAATCTTTTTATTATTTTTTATTCATGATTTTGATAATTTTGAAATTTGAGAAATCTGGTTTATTTGTAATTAAATTATGAAGAATCTTTCACAAACTTTTCTTTCTTCTTCATAACCCTCATCGTGCGAATCATTAAAATTTTATTACCATTTATTCCGTCTTAAAAATCTTTTTATTATTTTTTATTCATGATTTTGATAATTTTGAAATTTGAGAAATCTGGTTTATTTTTCATTAAATTTTGAAGAAACTTTCACAAACTTTTCTTTCTTCTTCATAACCCTCATCGTTCGAATCATTAAAATTTTATTACCATTTATTCCGTCTTAAAAATCTTTTTACTATTTTTTTATTCATGATTTTGATAATTTTGAAATTTGAGAAATCTGGTTTATTTTTCATTAAATTCTGAAGAAACTTTCACAAACTTTTCTTTCTTCTTCATAACCCTCATCGTTCGAATCATTAAAATTTTATTACCATTTATTCCGTCTTAAAAATCTTTTTACTATTTTTTTATTCATGATTTTGATAATTTTGAAATTTGAGAAATCTGGTTTATTTTTCATTAAATTCTAAAGAAACTTTCACAAACTTTTCTTTCTTCTCTCATAACCCTCGTTAATAGAATTCTATTGCATATAGAATTCTATTTATTCCATCTTAAAAATCTTCTTACTATTTTTTATTCATGATTTTGATAATTTTGAAATTTGAGAAATCTGGTTTATTTTTCATTAAATTCTGAAGAAACTTTTACAAACTTTTCTCTCTTCTCTCATAACCCTCGTTGTTCGAATTGCTGCTTTTAGAATTATCTTTTTTCGCTTGAAATATCTTTCTTTTTTTTTTTTTTTTCAGAGACATTTTTTTCTTAATATCAGAATTTTTCCTCAGACATTCCATTTTCGTTGCCCGAAAATCCCTTTTTGGATGTTTCTTTTCAGTAGTATCTTTTCCTCGCGCCGCAACCCCTTTCTTTCTCCACGCGTTCCTCTTTTTTATTGTTGGAATTCCTCTTTCCTCCCCCCACGAAAAGGGGTTTTTCTCGTTGCTGTAATTTCGTTTACAATCCTACCTACCACCAGTAATCCTCCATAGTAGGATTACAAATGTAGAAGCTTTTCTAAGTCTCTATTTCATCACAGTGGACCATAGCCCGGAATGGTATTACCCAAGGGAAATCCAGAATAGATTATTTCCTATTATCCGGGAGGGGGGAAGGGTATTTTGTTCAGGGAAGTAGCCGAGATCGGAAGGGAAGAACATGCATTCGCATATGGATGGTCTGTTGCACCTGAAACGATGATTTTTGGAAAAATTAAGAACAAATTAAGGCGAGGGATTAATTTAAACGGTATGAATCTTAGATCCAGCATAAAGATTTATATTAAAAATTTATAATGCACATTTATAAATTAATAAGATCTCTTATTTCTTCTAATTCATCGTAAAAATATTAATTTGCATAAGCATCCACAGTTTATTAATTAATTAAATTAAAATATTTGACAGAATTTAAGAATTAGATTAATTTTTACTTCGAGAAAGTCTTTTGGACGAAAGTTTTTAAGTTTGTAATATAATTTCTAATTTTTCTTATCTAGGGACAAAACTGAGGAAAGGATCCTTAACCTTTAGTTGATTATTCGATTATAAAATTCAAATTTTAATCAATATATTTCTATAATAAGATTTTTGAATTTGCACTGCAGATAGGTGTGAAGCACAACTTGCTGCGTTCCTTCATTTCTGAAATCACACGAATGATTGGATCAGGACAAACATTGTCTATTAGGGGGGATTATGGAATGGTCGAACAAAACTTAAGCTTGGTTTAGCATTCGGTCTACCGCTGGATCGTCGCCCTGATAATGTTAGGCTAGATTTAAATTGACCTCTTTCCTGTACAGCAACATTAGAGAAAATTAAAGATTACGTGGAGTGTGCTGTACGACAAAAATAAGAGAGAATAAGTTTTATAAATAATTGTCTTCCAAAAAAAAAAAATTCTACCTTTGATCATCTCACTGTCAATGATTTATTAATTATTCTCTGTGAGAAGACAATGGATTGGACAGTTTTCATGAAATTTTTCGAAACACTGCCTCTTCGATTAATATTTTTCTGTTAATATTTCTAGCATCACTTCAACAGATATTTTATTTTTTCGACTGTTTATCAGATGATTTTCGATAATATAGCATGATAAATATTCGAAAGAATTAGATTAGGTCAAAAATAATTCGATCTTGAATATTTTACAAGTGTTATTTCATATATACAAACGTATCAAATGTTTCAAAGATATTTTCGTCCATGTTCTATCGCAAAGTTAACAATCGATGCTCCATCTTGTTTCTGTCACAGTAGGACGTTTTGAGGAAAAGTATCGAGGGGAGTATTAGTACCCGGCTTATCCCTTTCCTCGCCTCTGTGATAAACTGTTTTTCGATAATTGGATCTTATCGTTTCGCTCTCCAAAACCTCTTCGAAAAAGCCCGCCAAATCATTCTAAATCTTTCATGGCTGCCCGTTTCGTGCATATTTAACATCTGGTTAAAAGTTTTCATTGCTGTTAATTCCATTATCGCACTCGTTAAACGCTCTTGAAACACATCTTCTTATCGCTTAAATATCTATCTTTCGAAAATTGGTATTTATACTATTTTTATTTTTATTATCCATTATTCTGTGATATCTGTAATCCTCTCATTTTTGACTTTAACATCCAATCGTTTGCTATTATATTTTTAAACGAAAATTAAAAGTAGAGTTTTTTTTTTTTTTAAATCGTGTTCAGATTTTTAATTAATAGAAGAAAATCGAGATTTCGTGGAAATGTGATTTTTTCTTTATGAGAATCGTAATGAAAATTGCACAGAAATGTAAATGAAATTGCGTACGGAAAGATGAATTGGAACTTGTTGAAATAATATATTACAACTTGAAAATTGCGCGAAATGCAAAAAAACAAACAAATGTTATTTTATTAAAAAAAGAAAAAAAAGATATAAAAGATGATTTATATAATGTGTAAAAAATATTGCCCAAATTGATTTTTGAAAAGTGAATAAATTACGAGTTAACTTTATTTTCTCGTTTCATTTGTCATAAACAATTGGAATACAGTTTGAATATAATTCACAACTACGTGAATATAAAATCAATGTCTCTAAAATTACATAACATAGCACGTAAAAAATATTAAACCAACACTTCAATTAATAATTATCACCATTTCGATTTTACGATACTAGAAAAGAGAAGTTGCGATTTCTCAATTTCGAACGAAAATAAAATTGTCCACGATCCTCGAAAATCCCAAAAATATATATTTCCATATCCGATAAGAGAGGCTAAATTATTTTTCAATCCGCGAACCACATTTATCCCCACATTTTCACAATTTCAAAGTCGAATCAATATCCGACTTTGTAAGTCGATTGACTTGGGTTGGGTTATAAATGAAATTTCTGTCGCTTCGCTAAAAAAAATTCTTTGATGTTTCCATCACGATCTTGTTCTCTGTCTCTCTCTTTTCCTCTCTTGTTCTCATTCTCTTGGTATCCGGCAAAGGGATCCAAGGTGGTCCCTTGGCTTCTCCCTCGTGCCGCTCCAATTTTTTCCCAAAATATCCAAAAGCTCGCCGAGTCAAAGTCTTGGAAAGTTTAAACGAGAGGCGGTGACTTCAACGTCGTTGCACGTTCGTCTTTAACGAGGAGGAGGGGGAGGAGGAAGAAGAAAAAGTAAATAAAAGGAATTTTGACCACGAGACGGAGGAATAGGACAGAATTGCCTCGGCTGCCAAGAAACTCTGACGGACGAAAAACTCGTTTGTCTTTCTCCACGCTTCCTGTGCTCCTTTTCCCCTGGTCTTTTCTTGGCATCGTCGTTCAAATGTGGGAATACCGTCTTTCTCTTTCTCTCTCTCTCTCTCTCTCTGCCCACAGATGTAAATGAACAGGGCTCTTCCATTCGCGAATAAGCGTGGAACAAACGTTATTTATGTCGGCGTAATACCGCGGAATTTATTCGCGAACTCTCACAAAGGATCTCGGATCCTTTAACGCGATATATTTATTTCGTTTCGTTCGCAAGAGATGGAATAAATCTCGAGAAGATTCCACGCTTTAAAAATGTTTCTGTGCATTGCACCTGAAAGGAACAGTTCCAGATATGTGATATAAGGGATGTGTAGTAATATGAAGTGAATATGAAAAAAAAAAAAGAATAATTCTAATTTTTGTATATTATGAATATACAAAAGAGGGCAAGGAAAGATGATAAGATAATTTGGTTTGTAAGAAGATATTTGATAGGTAGGAAAGAAAGGAAAATAACAAATGATAGATTTCACAAATGTGTACAATCATTTAGAATTTAGAGTGAGTAAATGTATCATCAATATTTTATCATATAAGATATTTTATTATTTAATTTCTGATTTCAATCATTTTCTGATGAAAGAAAGAACAAGATAGTTGTAAGAAGATATTTGATACATAGAAAAAATAAAAAATAATAAATGATAGATTTCACAAGTATGTATATCACTTAGAATTTATATATATATAATCACTTAGAATTTACAATGAGTAAATGTATCATCAATTGTTTTATCATATATTAATTCATTGAGATATTCAATTCATTATTTAATTTGATTTCAGTAGTTTTTTGATGAAAAAAAAAACAAGATAGTTATAAGAAATTATTTGATAGGCAGCAAATTATACAGTAAATATTATAATACAGTAAATATTAGTTTTTTTTAGATATTTTTAGATATTTTTAGATATTTCCTTCTATTTTTTTATATAATATTTGTTATTGTATATGAAATAATAGATTTTACAAGTATATAATAAGTGTATAATCATTTAGAATTTAGAATAAGTAAATGTATCATTAATTATCTTGTCATATAAGATATTCAATTCATTATTTAATTTCTGATTTCAATCATTTTCTGACGAAAGAAAGAAGAACATAGTTATAAGAAGTTATTTGATAGAAGAAATTATAACAAATGATAGATTTTACAAGTGTGTATAATCATTTAGAATTTAGAGATAGGAAGAAAGGAAATTATAACAAATGGTAGATTTTAGTGAGTATAATCATTTAGAATTTAGAGTGAGTAAATGTATCATCAATTGTTTTATTATATAAGATGTTCAATTCATTATTTAATTTCTGATTTCAATAATTTTTTGATAATAATATTCTAAACTTGAAGTACAATATTCAGATATTAAAAGTAAGTCAGATACTAATATTTTTTTTAATACATACAATTTATAGTCATATAGTCATATTAGTTTCAGATTTGAAGAATCACATATGTCTCAATCTAATATAATCATATCAATTTAATATTCCTATATGTTAACATTTGAATTGAGAATCATAATGATATATTCAAGTAGAGAGTATGCTATAATTTCAATTAATTAATTACTTACATAACTCATATTTCAAAATATTAATCACAAATCAAAACCAATATTGAAAACTATAAAAAATATAGCTAATCCTTTCTGAAATATGAACTCTTAAATTTTTATCAATGATTCTCAACTCTTTGTACTATAAAAAATAGCAATTCAAATATGAAAACTACATTTAATTTTGATTACAATTTAACCTGTTCTTTTTTATCAAATAAGTAAGTAAAAAATAGGAAAAAGAGATATTCGCCTCGCGTTATGCGCGATAACGTTGTAAATTTATTCAAGAAAGAAGTTCTCTGTTGTACAATTTTGTTATCGGATTCGATTTGAATATATATTCAAGGGGCTACTTGAAAGTTTGATTTATGCCCCGATCTCCCGCTACAATTTATTCAGATTATTCCGATTTTATGGAACGGTCAGAATCTGTTCTGGCGGAGAGTGAACATTGCGGTCATTTCAATCACCGCCCACAAACTCTGCAACATGTACAAGAGAATCTTGATATCGCTGCTACTTGAACATTCCCAGATTCGCCCTGACCTAAATTATTATCCTTTTCCGGTTAATAAAGAGTTTATTTAATTCGCCACGCATTGTATATCGATCTTGTGAACGTCGTTTCATTATTATTATTTTGGATATATATTCACAGAGATTCACAAAAGTGTTTGAATATGTTGATATATTGGAGGAGAGTTTACAAAATAAATTTCATCTTCAATTGAATTATATATTGATTATATTTTACAAAAGAAAGCGAGAATCAAAAGTAAAAGTAAATCTGTGAGAAAATTAGTTTCTCAAAGTTTTTGGGGAGAATTATTAATCGTTTTTCAATTTTCAATGGAAATATATTTCGCCTCTTAAGGATATTATAATTAAACAATCGATGATTCGAGGACGAATGTAAAAGTTGAAACATTGATTCTATTTGTTTTGGTTTTGCTATCTGAAATCGATTCCCTCAACGTGTTCCTTAAAATATATTAACGCGTTGCCTCAAAAAAATATCAAGAATCAAGAAATATTTCCTTACATATTATCAAATAAATATTACGAATAAAAATCATGTTAAAAGAATTATTTAATTTTAAACTGCGCCGTCTCGAACAAACATCGAGAAACACGTTAAATCTTTCAGACATTATAATAAAACATTCTCATAATAATATAATTATTTTAATACCATTGAAAAACTTTCTGAAATATCGTCGCTGAATCTACCTGGATAAAACTATTTCGATTAAAAATTGCGAGTCGGTGATAAATCGAGCGTGGTCGAATTTGAAGGCGTTTTGAAACGAAGTGGCATGTAATTTCCAAATCAATGGGCGTCGCTTGACAAAGCCGGGGGAGACGACTTTGCAAGGAATTTGCGACTCGAATCCACCCCGAAAACTCCTCTGGGAACATGAATCGCAAATTCGTCTTTACCTCGCATCCCTAAGTTATAGCACACCTTATATATATATATATATATATATAAAACGAATCTCTGAGGATATCTTTTTACTGCGTGCAACGCAATACCGTTATACTTCTCCTCCCTTTGTGGAAAGTGAAAATCCCTCTTCGAAAATGCGTGCTGAAAATTTCAAAGGTTCGGAAGATTCTTTGAGAATTACACGCGATTCGTGTATATATATATTTTTTGGCTCAATATTATTCCCGTCATGAAACTTTTTTCCTCGATGGTAGCAACGTCTTTTCATCTAGAAGGTAGGGAAATATTTGAGAAATGTTAAAAATTCAAAAAGCAAGAGAGAGAGAGAGAGAGAGGGGAACGTATATGTTTCAAGCGAATATAAGATTTCTATTCTTGAAAATGAAATTTGAATTTGCAAATATTCGTGGTTATTATACGTGTATTATGATGAGTAAATGTAACTTATAAAATTTATTATGATATGTGTTTATGTATATCATTAAAAAAAAAATAGAAGAAAGTTAATTCTGTCTATCGTATCTAACGTGTATACACAAATTTTATTTTATTTTTATTAAATTCGTTTGTTGTTTGTCCCATGGAATTAGAAAGGAATGCTTTAAAAAATAATAATAAGGATAGTTAATTGATATTCAAATGGACTGGTTGAATAGAAAATATTACGACACATAAATCAATTAAAAACTTCCAATTGTAATAATTTCAACCTCACCTTTCTACTACTATTGCGCATTAATTCCAATATTATTTTAATATAATAACAACTCTTGTTGATATTGTTACAAAAGAAACTAACTTACCCTACTACAACCCAACATTGTTACATCATTCTCAATTTTAAATGTAATCCACAACCACAGGATTTATTTGCAAATAAAACAATCCAATCGAGAATAATGCGAAACCGCGATCCATTCTTATCCCCCTCCCCCCTCTCCCCAATAAGAAATGCGCGAAAACGATTTTCTCAACAATTTTATTAATGCATCCCAAGTATCATGGGATAAGGGGCATCGAGGGAGACAGAGATAAAAGAGACAGGCGGACGGAGAGAAAGATTGACAAATGTAGCGTGTAGAGAATACGTAGGCGCTTCTTAAAGCTTTGTAGGTCAGAAATGCATTGTTTGTCAGATTGTCGAGGATGAGGATGGTATACAATGGTATGCGGATTCGTGTAACGGCATACGAGCTACGGCATAACGTGTTGTAGTAGTCATTTGGGGAATGCCATAACGTCGCGTGGTCAATTTGCGTGTTCAGCTATGATCACGGGGCGGATGATCAAAGGGCGGAGTGACCTCCATCCGCCCGGATACCGATCTATCCTCGATCGTTTGTTAAAATAGTTTAAGCTTCCTCGTTGATTTATCGCCCCGTGTAAAATATGCGAATATACAATTTTCGTCCTCGAGTTAATATACAATAGTACAAGTCATGGATTTTCGGATAATTTTTCTGACAGATTTATTATTTATTTATTCAACTTTTCGTTTCGTTAAAATTTTGTAATATATGAATATATATTTATATATTAATAATTAATATATTTATAATTATATATTTATATAATTATATAATATTATATTAATTATATATTTATATTATTAATTATATTAATATATATTTTAAAGGAAGTCTTTTTTGATGAAGATAATTATTATGATCGGGAAAGGGAATGCGTGTTTCGATATATATTCGATACGATAATTGGAAAATATGAATATTTATGAAGGGTTGAATGGAAGGAAAAAGGCAAGGTGTATGTTTACGATATTACGTTGTTTTTATATCTTTATATCAGATTCAATGGAAGATTGAATTGGCGAGCGATAGTCGTCTTTAGAATGTAAAGGGTTGGTTAAATTTCGAAATAATCGAGGTCGAGGAATTCTCGTTAAAAAATTCTTTTTGCTCGTTGGACGTGGAGAAAGAATTTAAGGTATTTGTGTCGATCACCGTGCCTTGAGCTTATTCTTTTCGCATGGTAACGTTGACAGATTGGTGAAGATGATTAATTTATTCAAATTAAGAATTCAAGATATTTGTTTTCTTTTTTTTTAATTCCAATTCTAAACCTTTACTAAAATCCAATTAAAATTAATTTTAAATTTCTATTATTATATCATATTGTAAATTGCTTATTGGACGTGAAGAAAGAATTTAAGATATTTGTGTCGATCACCATGCCTTGAATTGCCTTTATTCTTTTCGCTTGGTAACATTGACAGATTGATGAAGATGATTAATTTATTTAAATTAAGAATTCAAGACATTTGTTTTCTTTTTTTTTAATTCCAATAATTCTAAATCTTTATTAAAATCCTAACTAATTCCTAACTAACCTTAAAATCAAAACTAATTTTAAATTTTTATTATTATTTCATATTGTAAATTGCTCGTTAGACATGAAGAAAGAATTTAAGATCGATCATCGTGTCTTGAGCTTATTCTTTTCGCATGGTAACATTGACAGATTGATGAAGATGATTAATTTATTCAAATTAAAAATTCAAGACATTTGTTGTTTCTTTTAATTCCAATATTTTTATTAAGTGGAATTTACTCATCTTTTTTTTTAACTTAATCAGAACTAATTTTAAATTTCTATTATTATTGCTGTAATCTTGGTAAAATATAATACATATTGCTTACTTTGCAACGAGTATGTATGTACAATATTTCTTGCCCTTTCGATCTTTTGATTTTCACCATTATTTAAGATTATTTTAACATCTCATTCGATTAAAAAAATTCTAACTAGGAAAAACGTTAAATTGTACAAAGAATGTTGATATATAATTATTTTAGAAAGAAGAAATATCTGAATATTAAATGAAATGGCGATAAAAACTAATATTTTATAAATGTTCGACTGAGGGATATAAAATTCTTCGGATTCGCTCGAAGTTTGATTGAAATCTTCGACGGATGTATCAATGGGTTCGATCCTGGGTGGGAGTAATTCCGCCTTGAGACTCGATGAAGATGCCCTGTCAATAGTCGATGTCACTATCAAATTAGTCCCAAGAGCTGGCGAACTGCATTTCACTCACTGTCATCGCGGACATTCTACGTCTTCCCGATAATTGATTGTGACGAAGAGTTAACCAGATAAACGAACGGTGTCCTTCGATTATTACATATAATAATCGTACAAATTCCTTATTATTATTATTATTATTATTATTATTATTATTATTATTATTATTATAATATTGGATTTAATTTTGGATGCAAGCAAAAATTTCTTAAAAATAATTGTTTTGAAAGTGTGAATAATTAAAATCAAACGAGAACAAATATATTTGACTTGAGTTTAATTTAAAGAATATTTATATATATTTATTATATATATATATATTATTATATATATATATATATATAT
>NW_006263386.1:1214861-1222141 GCF_000469605.1 Apis dorsata
ATATCTTTACAGCAAAAGTTGTATTTTATTCTTTTACAAAATAAATAGTTATTATTATAAGAATTTTGATCAATCTGTGAAATTATGACAAGATAATGAAAAAAATTATAATGTTTAATCCTTGACAACAAGACAATGATGTATTATTAATTTGTATTGAACAGGTTTCAATAATATCTAATTTACAATTGCACCAAAAAAAAAAAAATAAATAAATAAATCTCATGAAACGTTAAAATCACGATCGTGAGCGGTAAATGATATTTTACAGCAAAGTGAAATATATCTTGACAAGAAGAAAACAAATCGTGAAAAAATTTCATTCTACAGATTCGCTCAATCCCGTAAATCTGCGCTACGTACACCGCGTAAATCACGTTTCCTATTCAAATCCATGGATCCGTGCGTGTAGAATCGTGTAGAATCGTGTAGATTTGAATTTCAATTTATCACGAGCCTTGTGGAAAGTTAGCTACCTTCTGCCTTGCGCTGTTCTCAAGTTCTGGCCACCGGATACAATAGGAATGCCAACTGATTTACAGTTTTAATAGGTTGCCGAAGTTGGGAAAGTTGCAAGCAGTGTTTGCCGGTAATGTTACGAATTATATTTGGGGGTAAGTCGATTTCGTCAAAGTGAATCTCGAATTCCATGAAATACACCTAGTTTCCTTCCCTTGATGAAATGTAACGTGGAATAATTTCGGATTATTCCACGTTTCGCTTACTCCACGCGAAAATATGAACGAAGTCTGTCGAGTTTAATTGGTTCTATCGTTTCTCGTGTTTGACAGAAGAAAGAATATAAACAAATATAAATACAACTCATCCATTTATTCCTTTATTTCTTTATTCCTTATTTGAATTTCTCGTTTTACTCTTCTTCATATGTTAGATAAAACTGAGATTCAAAATACACATCTAAAAAAGAAAAATACAACTTTTAATACAAAAATTTCGAAATCAAATTTGGATATCGTTGTTATTTTGGGAAAGAAATGATCCATCCATGAATTGATAAATATTAAATATCATTTACATCGTTGTAATGAGTCAAAAGTAATTTGTTGTATTTTTAGGCGAAGAAATATTTTTTTTCATCGTGATTTATCCGATTTTTAAAATTTGAACTTGTCAAAAATGCAACTTTTAATACAACAATTTGTACTCCAAAATCAAATTTGGATATCGTTGTTATTATGAATAAAAATTTTTGGGGGGAAGAAATGATCCATCCATGAATTGATAAATATCATTCACATCGTCGTAATGAGTCAAAAGTTTCTTGTATTTTTAGGCGAAGAAATATATTTTTCGTGACTTATCCGATTTTTAAAATTTGCTTGTCAAAGATGGAATTTTAAAGAACGTTTAACCGTTTTGAGATAGTGAGTTGCTTGATTGTTGAACAGAATTTACTTCGTCACCGATTCTGAACTTGAGCGGTGAAACTACAGTCTCCCGTGTCTAACTAGAAGTTACACTTGTTCTACGAGAATGTGTTCGTGTTCCATTGCCTTCTATTCGCGCCACCCTTTTTCTCGTAACCACCGCTTTGTTACTTGTGGTTTTCTGTACACCTGTAGATTTCTGTCGCGCGTGACAATTATTCTGCTACTTTTGTCTTTGCGAAAGGAAGAGTTTAACCCGGAGATGAAACTTTCTTCCTTCCTTCTTTCTTTCTTTCTTTCTTTCTTTTCTTCCTTAAATAAAAGGCAGAAAGAAAGATTTATTTGATCCGACATATGAGCTTGTAAAACGTAAATTTCAAACATGTTTTTATACGACATTTGTGATGAACAAACTTGCTTAAGTTTTTCGCATCAATTTATCCCTCAGGCAAATAATAAACTTTATATAAGTTGACATAACAAATTTTAGTAGATTTTTATTTTGTACTATTGTAAATAGTGTACAGAATAAAATCACAATTGTAAATACAATTGTAAGTACAATTGTAAAATAGTGAAAGAATGTATCGAAGATTGAATTAAAATGAAATGAATATTTACAAATTTGTTTGGAACGTTGACATATATGATTTTTAAAGGAGCTTAATTTAGTAAATGCTATTAATTGCAAGTCCTAGTAGTCCAATAGTAATAAACTACAGTTTAATCATAGTCTCTTATACTCTAGTAAATCCTAATCTAGTAAATCCTTGTCTACTAAATTCTAGTCTAGCAGATCCTAAATCTGCTAATCTTCCACTAAATGTAGATTCTAATCTAGATTCTAGATCTATTCTAGATTAATAATATCTAATAATATTTATAATAATTTAAAAGAATCTAATTCAACATTTGCATTTCTCTAAAAATTGAACATTAAAAAATAAATATTAATTAAAATTAACTAATAACTTAAATCTAATCTAGTAAACTCTATACTAATTAGATTTACTCCTTTAATCAAAAAATTAAAATCCTAATCTAACGTGAAATTTTCATTTGAAATGAAAAACGTTAACCAATGTCATTAATAACTTAAATCCTTAGATCTTACTATGGTAAACGCTAGCCTAGTGAACCCTAGATCTTAACGTGCATTTCTGGATTCAAAGTTGGATATCAAAAAATAAATATTAACCAATAACTTAAATCTAATCTATATAAATAGTAAACTCTATACTATTAGATCTACTCCTTTGATAAATATTTAATTAAAAAATTAAAATCCTAATGTAAAATCCTAACGTGAAATTTTCATTTTCATTTGAAATGAAAAACGTTAAAAATGTTATTAATAATTCAAATCCTTAGATCTTACTATGGGAAACGCTAACCTAGTGAACCCTAGATCTTAACGTGCATTTCTGGATTCAAAGTTGAACATCAAAAAATAAATATTAACCAATAACTTAAATTTAATCTAGTAAATTCTATACTATTAGATCTACTCCTTTGATAAATCTTTAATTAAAAAATTAAAATCCTAATCTAACGTGAAATTTTCATTTTCATTTGAAATAAAAAACATTAACCAACTAGTTATTAGTGACTCAAATTCTTAGATCTTATGGTAAACGCTAGCTTAGTGAACCCTAGATCTTAATCTAGTAAATTTATATTTGAAAAGCCCTAATCTAATACGCATCGCTGGATTAAGTAACTCGATAATAGACTTTTTTCCCTTCATACCATACTTTCTATTTATTTTTCCAAGATACGTCAAAGGAATATGCGCGAATATGCGAAAATTGTAAAGTAAGCACGGAAATGTTCCCGGCCTTGCATTTCTGGTAGATGGGTCGAATGTTAATTTTTGTTTTAGAGAACTCTCGGACAAAAAGGATGGAATTACCATGGCAATTTCCCCGGGGCAACGTAAAAGTCTTGTAACTGTGCCACCGTGTGCTCTCCCCTTCCGAGAGTCCCTACCTCTCATATTTTTTTTTTTTTCTTTTCTCCTCCCCTCTTCCTTGCCAGGCTTCATACTTGAAAAAGTTGAAGCGTCGTGTATAAGTGAGCAACAAGTTGAACAATTAATGCTCGAGAAGTAAATAAGAACGAAATAAGCGTGTCGCGTGTCGGGTACAAATGGGCAAGCTGAAATAACGCTGCTACGTTCACACCTCTTCGAAATTATATTTTCTCTTTTGATCATTAAGAACAAAAAGAATCCGAAATTATCTCCAATTTTTTGTTATTTTTCTCGCGAATCTATCTATGAGATATAATTTCGAAATTTTATTTTGTGTCGATCGATGAATTTTTACGCAATGTCGTAGCCTTGACAAAGAATATTCGACATGTGTCCATAAATCCGATTCGTCCTTTTTTTTTGATAGATCTTTTTTAACCATTTTTCACCAAGAATATTATTACTACAATTTTTTTAGATTTCCGATTTCTCTTTTCATTTCCATTTCGCCATTTTTCAATCTCCATTTTCATTTCTCGTGAATAATCTTCGTATATCTTCAACACGTTCTCGCATAAGGAACCAGATTACGTAATGTCTGGAATAATCAATTTACATTTTGCATTTTGCAGAGATTATTATTATATATCAAGATATGAATTCCTAACTTGACATTGCGATCGTCGAGATAGTCATCCGAGTTATTTTTCATTTGTAATTATTCGCGCAAGAAAATTTATAATGCAGATTCTCAATGCTTGTTTCAATATAAGGAATAATAAAATATTTTAATCTCTTTTTAATTTCCCTGCAAGAATAAAATATTATCCTTACTATATTTCACGGAATAAAAAAAAAAAAAAATAAAGAAAGATCGACAAGTCGAAAACAATTACAACGCACGTGCGTTATATATTCTACTAACTAAGAACGTGGATAAAATTTTATACAAATAAGTATAAAATTCCATCAACATAAATTATTCTATTCCTGCTAATAATTTTCTCCGTGCAAACTTTCCCTTTGTTCTAAATTTACTTTCTGGCACTTAGCTCCTTTCCGCTAGAACGCTTCAATTATAAATCAGGATCCCGTATTTGAGTTTCGAAATCTCGAGGAAGAGGTCTCGACGATCGCTTTTAAATCGTGGAAACGGATAAAGGAGGGATCCCGCATATTTTCCCCTTTAGACATTCCCGTTGACCCGTTTCCGGCTTCTAACCTTGAACGAAAATTTCAAATTCGCGCTTAACGAATTTCTTCCACTTTGGCCGAGCACTATTTCACCCCCGTGTCGGCCATTCCGCAAGATTAACCCCGCGAGTTTAAATCGTGGCCACGCTCAACTCGAAATCCGCGTGCTTTCTCGTCCTGGCTGTGCATCGCTTCCCAAGAAGCGATTCGTGAAAATTAAAACCTTTTTTCGGGGGGAAACGGTGTCACGGTCGAAAATATCGGTGAAATTACGTAATTCGTAATTAGAGGAGGAGGAGTGGAAAGTTTGAAATGCATTATTGCGGCTTGAAAACTGCGGAATTTCAATTTGAATTTTTATTCTCGCTAATTTGTGAAATTGTGTTGTTGCGTTTGGAAGTGTATTCGAAAATGTAAAATTATATCGTTGAATTTTTGTGTTGTTCGTTGGAAACTTGCGATTGAAAATAGGGAAATTTATAATATTACGATATTAGTAAGAAGTATTATTTTTTGAATCGTTATTTTTATAATCGCTATTTACAAAATGTTTTAGCTAATTTAATTTCTGTTTGAAAGAAACTTTAATGTGCTGTCATAAATTTTTTTAAAAATAGCTGATATTTGAGATATTATAATGGATTTAATATTTATCTATAATTTTATTAATATTCTGTTTTTCATTTTGAAAAATTAAAAATATAAAAGTATTATCGCGGTAAAAATTGACTTTCTACTTTTGCAAAATAAGCAGAATTCATTTTCATTTTTTTTTTTTTTTTTTTTTTTTTTTTTTTTATTAATATTCAGATATTTCTTGGAAAAAATGGAGTTTTATTTTCTGAGAGATGTCCATGCAACAAAAAAAAAATATCTGGAAAAACATCTGCCACATACGTAACAGATTACGATCAAGATTGATTAAAAAGATAATAAGTATTATTATTATTATTATTATTATTATTATTATGGATATGCAAAAATATTATATAATATAAATAAAATTCGTTAGCTACATCATTGAAAAAGAAACATTTTTACAAAACTTGTTTTCAACACAAATGATTCGATTGATAATAATTTTGATAAAACGAACTGTTTCTTCCTCGCGTCCAAATTAAAAACTGGACACGACACATTTAAAAACGTTTCAAATATTTTATTCATCGATAAAATTAAAATTATAAATCCACCATTAATCTTACAATACCAAAAAAATCTATCTTCTCTGTCAAGAAATATCTTCTCCTTCGTTTGTGATTAATAACGAAACGATTAACCAAAAAAGAATAAAATAGAATAAAATAACCGAATTTTCCTTTCATCATTTCATTTCATTTCATTTAATTATCTCCTCAAAACGCGCTCGTCGAATAAAACGAACTTCCGCGTCGACGATCGCCCTCGACCCTTTCGAGCCATCCCTGGAGAAGAGCACGAAAACGGTATCGAATCCATGGCTCGACTCTTGAGGACGATTTCGACGAAGTTTTGGGGTGTTATTGCGCAAGACATCTGGCAACGAACGGATCAAATGCAATCAATTCGTTAAGAAGTTGCTAGCGCGCTTGCAACGGGGAGAGGAGGGATGTTTTCAAGTTCCTTAAGGATTCGAGAAAGAGAGAAAGAGAGAAGGGCGCGTCCGATCCAGGAGCAGCACGGGATTCAAGTTCACACAATCACCCGCTCTTCACCCGCCTCTGTATCGCGCTCAAACTTCCTCTTAAACTCTAAACATAAGTTTCGAAACAAGTTCGAAGAAGAGTGGGGAGGGTGTGTCCCGGCCGAAATGGAGGTGCCGTGAGCAGACTTCGTTTCCCGGAATTAACTCTGGACCGGAGGGTGGAACGAGATAAGATTTATTTGTATTCGAAATTTATCGCGATCGCGGTGTTTCGAGCACGCGAACCGTTAAACGAGAACGTCTAATCGGTCGAGAGGAGGGGGGAGGGGAGGGGGAGGGCAACGAGAAAGATCATTTCATCGTCGTTTCGTCCCTGTACACGGGATGGTGGAACATTGGAATGCAAATTGCGCGAAGCTCTGGTGGAACGTTGGATTAATCGGAGGATGGAAATATGCTTGGATATAGGCGTACTTTTTTGATAACGATAGTTAATCTTATCGTTGTGTGTTGACGCGACGTAAGGGTTGAAATTTTTGTCGACGTGCATCTTTCGTTATATGTTCTTGATTCTTTGCACGAGTCTCGAATATACGTAAAGGAATATACTTGTTGTATTAGGTAATAGAAAATTAAAATCGGTGTAAATCACGTTTTAGAAGTTTAAACGATAAGGAAATTCTTGAACGCTTATGATGAGAAAAAAAAATTTTGTCGAATTTTTCTTAACTCTAAGAGCAACATTTATGAATATTAAAAATTGTTACATTGTATTCTCTTGCACGAGTCTCGAATATATATAAAGAAATATACTTGTTATATTGGTAATAGAAAAGTAAAATCGGTGTAAATCAAGTGAAAGTTTAAATGATAAGGAAACTCTTGAACATTTATGGAGTATTTTTTGGAGAAGGTAACTTATAATGTTTCTAAATGATAAAAAATGAGAAAAAAGAAAATTTTGTCGAATTTTTCTTAACTTTAAGAATAACATTTATGAATATTAAAAAAATCATAGTTATTATTACATTGTATTCTCTTGCACGAGTCTCGAATATACATAAAGGAATATATTTGTTATATTGATAATGGAAAATTAAAA
>NW_006263386.1:1222148-1222788 GCF_000469605.1 Apis dorsata
GTAAATCATGATAAGTGAAAGTTTAAACGATAAGGAAATTCTTGAACGCTTATGATGAGTTAAAAAAATTTTGTCGAATTTTTTTTAATTCTGAGAGTAACATTTATGAATTATAATTAATATTAAAAAAAATTTATGTAACAGTTATTGTTACATTGTATTCTTCGAGTCTCGAATATACATAAAGGAATATGCTTGTTATATTAATAATAGAAAGTTTTGAACATTTATTAAGTATTTTTTGGAGAAGGTAACTTATAATGTTTCTAAATGATAAAAAATGAGAAAAAAAAATTTTATCGAATTTTTCTTAATTCCTAGAGTAATATTTATGAATATTAAAAAAATCATGGTTATTATTACATTATATTTTCGATTCTTTGCACGAGTTTCGAATATACATAAAGGAATATATTTGTTATATTGGTAATAGAAAATTAAAATCATGTTTGATAAGTGAAAGTTTAAATGATAAGGAAATTCTTGAACGCTTATGATGAGTTAAAAAAATTTTGTCGAATTTTTTTTAACTCTAAGAGCAATTTATGAATATTAAAAAATTGTTACATTGTATTCTTTGCACGAGTCTCGAATATACATAAAGGAATATATTTGTTATATTGATAATGGAAAATTAAAA
>NW_006263386.1:1222799-1228003 GCF_000469605.1 Apis dorsata
ATAAATCACGTTTGATAGATGAAAGTTTAAACGATAAGGAAATTCTTGAACACTTATGAAGAGTTAAAAAAATTTTGTCGAATTTTTTTTAACTCTAAGAGCAATTTATGAATATTAAAAAAATCATAGTTATTATTATATTGTATTCTCTTGCACGAGTCTCGAATATACATAAAGGAATATGCTTGTTATATTAATAATAAAAAGTTAAAATCGGTGTAAATCAAGTGAAAATTTAAACGATAAGGAAACTCTTGAACATTTATTGAGTATTTTTTGGAGAAGATAACTTACACTGTTTTTAAATGATAAAAAATCATTTTTATGAATGAAGAAGAAGAAAAAAATTTGTCGAATTTTTCTTAACTCTGAGAGTAACATTTATGAATATTAATTATTTTACAGTTTGTATCAGATAAATACATCCTCTTTAGAAATTCCTCTTTGGCTTCAGGATAATGCGAGGTGAATATCAACAGCTCGAAATTATTCGCAGAGATTATCTTCAATCGTGGTTGAAATAATGGACGAAAAACTCGTCGTTAACGCCAACTGTGCATACCCAATTTTGGTTTTTTTTTTTTGAATTAACGAGACGGATCACACGCGAAATCGTTGACAAATGGCTTACTTTTACCCGTGGTTTAGCTATTTGTCGCGTTATATACGGAATTCAGGATCGGTTTTAATCGAAAGTTTTATCCCCGTCGGTTAGTTACCTCGCAGCTGCTGCAATAATTTCGAAAGTTGCTTCTGCTTGGTCAAATGTGTAATCAGTATTACACTACGAAACTGGTTT
Source organism: Apis dorsata (assembly GCF_000469605.1). Lineage (NCBI taxonomy): Eukaryota > Metazoa > Arthropoda > Insecta > Hymenoptera > Apidae > Apis > Apis dorsata. The sequence continues at coordinate 1,223,599 of NW_006263386.1, forward strand.
TACCTGGTATTCTGTTAACGATCGGGCAAGAGGAAAATGAATTACGGAGGATGCTTGTGCGGAATACGAAAATTACACGATACACGAGGTATTGAGGTTGAAAAAGATAATTGCATCCTAATAATTTGCTAGAAACGTACTTAGTTGCAAGTTTTCTTTTTTATATTATTACAATTAAATATATTTTATATTTTTCCAATAAAATTTTATGCTCACTTTTATTTTGTTTTATTCCAAAAAATAATGACATAGATAAAATCCTAACAATTTTTTATAAAAAAGCAATGAGCATACTTTTGCCAATTCTACCCTCTCATTTTCTAATTTCCTTATTTTTCAATCCAATAATAAACTATTCAGCATAACATCGATTTCAAATTTTATTTCTATTGTTGTGATAAGAAAGCATATTTATCTTATCATAATAATAATAATGGAAGTTCTACTATCATTCTAATATAATCTATAATATAATCCATATATATAATATAATCAAGAAAATTATTACAAGTTAAAGCTGAAACTCAAAATTTTTAAATTATCAAATTATCAAAGAAATATGATATGATGATAATCTATATATGTATATTTTAATTATTTATTTCATGCACATTCGTTCCCGTTCTTGAACGAGATCGTCTCTTAATTACGTTGTCCAGCTTTATAGCAATTTGAAACAGCACAAGTTAATTTATATTTCAAGCATGTCGTGGCCAAAATCGCAGGGATTCCGCCCTCTATCCGTAAGCATCCACGGTATCTTTGTAATCTCATATTCGAAACGAAGACGTGCTTCCTATTTCGGTTGATGTAAAGATGAAATTTTGCTCACGTCCCTTTGATCATTCTCGCGCTTTCCAGGTATTAACGTCGTATATATATTACTTATGGAACAATGATTCCTTTGTTTCAATCCGCTGGGATCATCCGCCAGCGATTTGCGCTGCGATACTTCGTTAATTTCCCATGCATTGTGCACGGTTAATTGCTATGAAAATTTCAACCATCATTCCGTATTCGGCTAATTGTTAATATACATTCTTCATTGCCTGATTGATACGAATAATGAACATTGTACCTTCGATTCTTATCTTATTTTCAACAACCTTTTAGAAATTGCAATATTTCTTTTGCGATATTTTTCTCTTTAATCGAGGAATATTTAGACAATTCCTCTTTCGAGAGTTTATCCTTAAGATTTATGGTATTTTATTAAAGGAATTAAATAATAGATTTCTTTTTGGTAAAATAGAAATTAAATTTTATTAACACGTTTCTGTTATTAAATGATTTATAAGAAAGAATTTTTAAAATTTAATTTTGAACGTATTTTTGATTGTATTTTAAATATCTATAAAAGGAGAAAATGATACAACAATTATCAAACATTTATTTTTTCGCATAATTAAAGAATAAAGAAAGTAATAATAAATAACAATTTGAGAAAGACATAAATTTCATCCTTCTTTTATCCTTATCTAAAATTACATCTATACAATTACACGAGAAAATCAAGAAGATAATTCGTATATGCCAATAATTAAGAATGCACGAAAAAGAAATTCTTTTCTGAAAAAAAAACGCATTCCTTGCGTCGCCATAAATTTTCAACATTGGAACACCGCTTAAAAGCCACCAATTCTCGTGCAGAATTGCGAATACTTGGAAATCCTGTTAGCAGCCAAACACACTTTCATTTAAAATAATCAGTTCTGAACAGCGATAGATCATTTTGCGCAGTTAGCAGGAAGCTTTCTAAAAAGTGGAACGTGAAATAAAAAAGAAGAAATAAAATAAAATAAAATAAAATAAAAAAGAAAGGAAAAGAAAAAAATGGCGGAGTCGATGAATACCAGGCCCCAGGGTTCACCCTCCCTGGTTTCATCGATCGAGTCGAGGGCAAATAAGATTAATCACGGGTATTCGGTATTCACAGGGTTGGCCGGCTATAGGGGAAGACAAAATTTTCGAGCGATTAATTATTCGAAAGTTTAAGCCGGCCAATACTTGGGAGCGCGGTCCAAATATTCGGCTCCATCCGGGGATGCATATGCGTGGATGGCGTTCGATTGTCGGGTTGGTATTCCACTGAATATCACTTTTTCTTCTCTTCTTTGGATTTCGTTTTAATTGGATCCATCGACCAAACTGTCCGCTGATGCTCTTGTAATTCAGGAGCGTGTGAATTTTTTGCGATTTATAGTTGGAAATTTTGTTCGAAGAAGAAAGAATACGTTTGTATTTTTAATAAGTCTTTTTAATAAGTCGATGTAAATGGATTTGTAGTGTACGTGATTCGTTATAAAAATGACAAGAAACTTATTTTTTTTTACAAATAACGTTATTACTGTTTAAACAAAAAAGAAAAAAATATTATATCGAAAGATCGTATTTCAAAATATTCAGAAATTTTTCACTTCGCGTCTTTTTGAAAAAATTTGACTTTTTTTAATTCATATTCGTGGATTTTTTCTGATAAAGATTAGCGTATTTTAAATAAAATGTAACTTTTCTTCGATTAAATACTTTTGTAAACAATTTGCATCACGAATTATTTTTCTTTGGAAGATACGAAATCAATGATGATCGTCGTAACTTCTTTTTTTCATAAAACTATAAAACTCTTGATTAATCCTTAAACATTATTATTTAATATAATTTCTTGTGATAAAATTTAAAAAAAAAGTATATTTTTGAATTATCAATTGATAAAACAAAAACGTGAGCTATGATCAAATTTGTTAACAGTGTAATTCTATTTTAGAAATATTTTTCTGAATATGTTCAAAATTAAGAATTGAGGATTGTATTGATAAAATTCAAAATAAATATGACATACAATAAAATTAAATTACAACGAATTAAATTATAATGAAATAACATCTACTTTTTATTGCTTTAATTCAATAATGTTGTTCCAAAAATAAAAATAATAAAAAAATGATAAATGAAATGGAACAAAATAATAAAATTTAATCTGTTCCCATAAAGTGTATAACATATAATTTTTCCAATTGAGTTTATGTTATTTCTTTGTTTCTTTATTTTATACGTCTTTTACTTTGTTATTCTTTCAAAATATTCCCAAGTTTTAATGTTGAGAATATTTTTTAGATTTTTAAAATTTTAATTTCTTTGCGATGAGTTGTATTCATCAAACACATGTATTCAGATAATAGATTAACGAATTATTCAAAGTTTAGAGAATTTGAAAATGATAAATAGTTATTTCCTTAGAATCATTTATTTTATTGCAACAATCTTTGTTGTTTTTCATTTCAAAGGAACCAACATTTTCATATTAAACATATTCCTTTTAATATATTTTACATTCTATTAAATTAATAATTTTTTATAAAAAAAATTATATAATATTATATAACTCGTTACACAACTTTATTATTACATTATTACTGTTTACTATTACATTACTCGTGACACAAATATATTTTGTTCCTCAAGCATGTGTTCTAAGAATGTTGCCTGGAATTAAGTGAAATAGACCATCATTAATCGGACAATAACTCTTCGAATACAAACAACAGAGAAATACTCGAAATAAAATAATCAAATATTTGATAAATAAATCATTCGAATGAAATTTATTTCTCAAATAAAATTTTACTTAATATATCATCATATAATTATTTCTTTTTTTTTTATCTCAGAGAAAAAAATGCCCAAAAAATTTTCCTCTATTTCACGCACATAGAATTAATTTTATTGCAAACAATTTTATTAATCGTATTTAGACATGCAAAATCAATTCCATTGCTCCATCATTTATTCAATTTTTCTTTTACAAATTCTCAAAACGTGTAATCCCTTAACTTTTTTATTTTATTTTCTTTCCTTTTACTCTTTTTAACACTACCTTCTTATACACACATTATATACATATTTTCTTCTATATCATATATAGTGTAAACCATTAATAAAAATGACTGTTATTAATACATCGAAATATTCAAATTAAACGATAAAATATTCTTTCCAGAAGAAAATAGCCGGAGGATGGTTAATCCATTTTCTTCCCTACTTTTTTTTCCTCTTTCCTCCGGATATTAGATATTCTTTAAACTTTAATTAAAATATTTATATAGGACGAGTTACGAAGGCACGTTTTAGGGAATGGTTTCAGAAGTTGCAACAACAATGTAAAGAAACTTTAATCTGCGGCGTACACGTCATAAGAGGGAGAAGAAAAAAAAAAAAAGAAAAAAAGAAAACCATTTTATTACCTTCTTTTAAAACCATTCTGACGGAAAATCGAAACGCTTGTTACAAATAGATACCCGACCCATTCTGCCATCACGCAGAAAAAAAAGTTTTCCGTCAGAATGGGGATGATAATTAGCAAAGGAGGCGTCATTTCTGCGAAATCTTTTTTTTTTTTTTTTTTTCG
>NW_006263386.1:1228236-1234359 GCF_000469605.1 Apis dorsata
CGATTCAAGTAATGGAGAAATGATTTCACTAAGCATCTCGATTCTTGCGAATTTTAAATTTAATCTCGTTGGATGGCCAGTCGAGTGAACTTTGTAATTTTCTACGAATCCGAATTTTTATAACACGAAAGCAGCGTGTTATTCCAATTTTTTCGATTTTCGGTTCAATGGATAGTTAATTTCGCTAATAGAAACCAAAATTTTTTCTTTCCTTTTCTTAAAGACATCGATAGATATTTATTCATTCTAATATTATGTATCCGATTAAACACAGCACAGATAAGGAATTTTGATTTTTTATTAATTGATTTTCTCGCATATTTTAACAGATAAGTTCAAATTGTGATTTCAATTTATCACGTTTATCGCTTAATTTATCGTTTAATTAATTAAAAGAATGAAATATTCGAATAAGCGAAATGTTCGAAAGCTGAATTTTCTTAAAAATTTTGACGATGTAGCGGGGGAAAAAAAATTGAAAAAGGGAAGGACAGTAATCCGCGGATAAAATTTAATCTATACACACCCAATTTCGATCGGTGTTCATTCAACAATATTTGTTACGCCAGTTTTTAAGTGGCGTGTCAATTCGTCAATTTCGTTTTGCTCGTTCGGGAAAAGACAATCATGAGAATAATAAAATCGAGCACGCATATCTCTGATCCATCGATATCCACCGTTTCGTTGTTTTAAAGTCTGTCAATCAATGTCGGGGAATTTTTTCTCTCGATTATAGATATATACGCACGAAAAAAAAAGAAAAAAGAAAAAAAGAAAATCTTGTGACAGATATTTAAAAAAAATAAAATAAAATAAAATAGAAAATATATCGCTTCAACGATCTACATATATATATATATAAATATGTCTAATAAATGTTATAAGAAATTTGTTCTATCATGTACTTAAAAATTATTATATTATTCTTTTATTTTTCTTGATCTTTAAACTATGATATCACTTTTCTTGAAAGTTTAGTGATCGATATCGAACGAAATTTAACGAAACTTCCTCAAATTACTTGTAAATAAATAATTTAGACTATAATCACTTGTAATTTTAATATTAATTGCTAAATTTCGCGAAAGGGTCCATATTATTTACAACCAGATACACTCTCTTCGACGTGAAAATTATACGCGAAACAAGCACAACGTGTTCGTCTGAAAATCATAAGCATAATAAATTTATCCTATACAGAATTAAACACAAACGTGTATACGTACATGAATATTATACGCATCTTTGCATATCATTTACACATGTATATATTACATCCGTTCCCTCGAAAATTATCATAAATATTTACACGTACGAAAAGAATTTTCTAAACAATTTAACTCCACTTCCGAACATCGAATTTCTCGCGTTGCCTTTATAAAAAATAAAAAGCAAAACGTTAAAGTGTTTATCCAATCTACTACCACAGCGTGCAAACAAATACCTTCCCCTTTTCTCGTAATAACAACAACGATAATAATAATTCGAAGAAGCAGTTCGTTCGATAAATTTCCCCAAGAATTAAATCACAGAGATTCTTCCACGGAATGTTCCATCGCGGAATCAACTTTTCAAAGACGTTGGGAAATCAATTCCGGCGCTAAACTCGGCGAAGAAATTTCCCGTGGCGAAATTCCAATCACGTGTCCGAGTGCTCGCCAAACGAAGTGCTCGCAGAAGATCTCGAAGTCATTTCTTCGGGATCTAACTAACACTGTGTACGAAGTTTCGAATGTAAGGGAGAGAGAAGCCAGAGAGAGAGAAAGAGAGAGAGAGAGAGAGAACGGCCCCGTTAAATCCTTCGAGAGGGTGATAAGCCGGAAGAGAGGGGGATGAGATGTGTCTTTCTCCATCCTGGTGAAAAGAAAAATTAATGGGGAATGGAGAAATTTCGCGGCGAACAATTTCTCCACGATCTGATTATATCCTTCGTCAAACGTTTCGAGGAAACTAGCAAGTTTCCATCCACGATACGCTTGGACGAACCCTTTTCTCTCCGCCTTTAATTAAAAATTCGCTATGAAAACCGGCGGTACGTGCCTTGGGCCGGTTCTTCACACTCTTCCCTCTTTCGAGCGCGATGGCTCGTCAAGTGCCATATTCGTGGGATTATAGATGCAGGGATATGAGAAGTGAGACATTGGGGAGGGGGGTGAAAGTAGTGTAACTCGAAGAGAATGTAAAAGTGATGGATAGTTGGAGATTTTTTTTTATATATTTCCTATCGTAATTTCCATCGTTTCCTTATTTTCTTATGCAGGATAATCTGATGATTTTGAAATATACTAATGTACAATTGTGTAAGATTGCAATATAAAAATTTGCAGAATAATCTGATGATTTTGAAATATAGGAATGTAGAGTTATGTAAAATTGTAATATAAAAATTTGCAGGATAATCTGACGATTTTGAAATATACGAATGTACAGTAATGTAAGATTGCAATATAAAAATTTGCAATAATTTTTCGATCACAATCCAAAAATCAAATTGTTATTTTTATTCTCATTTAAGGTTCAAATCCAATTAAATTACGATAAAATAGAAATAAGTATTACAACATATTATAATTTTCTTGCCTTGCCAAAGTTTCGAAATGACCAAAAAAGCACGATTAATAACCATAACCATCGCGTTACTAATAAGGAATAATCTCAACATTATTTCATTTTAACAGAAGCAAAAAATTTCGAAGCGCATAATGTGATGGTCGATTCCATTTCTCTCGAGGCTCCTTGCCTCGTGTATTTTCACGCGCCCACTTTTTTCAACCTAACCTGAATCGATGATTCGTCGCAACGCAAAAAATGCAACGTTTCGCGTTATTAAGTCGCATTCGGTCGAACTCGATGCTCGGTTAATCGACTTAGCCGGGCCATTTTGTTTCAACAGGTCTTGGCAGGGTATACGTTAATCAAAACTTTCTTAGAATTAGCCAACGTAATTGGTAGATATGCGGCAACTATGATAAGCTTCGGTCGGTGTTTCTACCGTGGTGCTTGTTCTACTTTCCCTAGCCGGCCATATTTCTGCCTGTTACTACCCGTCTCTCCCCTCCTCCCCCTCTCCCTTCCTCCGCGTATACGTTATTTACTTCGAACAAGGACGGTGCCGCGTTGTAAATATAATTAGCACCACTACCTACGGGAACACATTTCAGGTGATATGAGCGAAACGAAGTTGCTCTCGATCTGCTTCTTATTACGCTTGTAGCTTGTGGTTCGAAAACGTCGTTCAATCTGGAGAGAGAAAGAGAGAGAGAGAGAGAGAGAGAGGTTATTATTAAATAAGAAAGTTATTCAACAGAAGAGAAGATTTTTTTATTATATATTCTTATTTTTAAAAAACGTTTCGAGGAATTAGGCAGGAAAAGAGTGGAATCGATCGAGAAATTGTGTAAATTATTAAATAAGAAGATTTTATTCAGCATGTGGGAGAAGAGATTTTTTTTTTATTTTTAAAAAACGTTTCGAGAAATTAGGGAGAAAAAGAGTGGAATCGATCGAGAAATTGTGTAAATTATGTAAATTATTAAATAAGAAGGTTTTATTCAACACGTGGAAAAAGAGATTTTTTTTATTATTTTTATTTTTAAAAAACGTTTCGAGGAATTAGGGAGGAGGAGAGTGGAATCGATGAGAAATTGTAAATCGATTTGAAGAATTTATATACTGATTGTTTAAACTTTGAGATTGATTGAAATTTTGAAAAAATTTTGGAAAAGCAAGGGAATAAATATGATTGTTTTGGAAATTTTTGGATATTTATTAAATTGAATATAAAATTTAATCGTTTGGAGAAATTGATTGATCTTTCTAATTCTTCGTTTCTTTTCAGATACTTTAGTTTTCTACGAGCTTCTTCGTATACGATCCATAGATCATGTAAGGAGAACTAGTGGACAGTTCCTGTGAGTATCAATTTATAACTTATATCTCAGTGAAGTTTATTTGTCCAGAACCAATAACTCTGCTCATTCGACCGATCATATTCTTCATTTTAAACCTCTTTTATCTCTGATCCCCACAGGCATGAAATATGTATGTATATTTGACATTTTATTCGCAACTGTTACGATAAGTTTGAAACGTTACATTCCTGAGAGTCCATTTTCGAATTATATGGAAGGGGGAAAAAATTATATCGGAGATAAGAATGTAATATTTGATAATTTATGTATTTTAAAAACAATTTTTTTTCAAAATATCAACATTTAGTTCAGAGAAATTAATTCAGTGCATCTTTGTATCAATTATTTTATAATCCTGATTTAAACATTTGATATTCCACTTGACGAGACACGAAAATATATATTATTTACAGTGGAAATTTATTTATATGAGCAAAATTCATTCCAGTTTTTGTAATATAAATGTATATTGTATCTATAATTCAAAGCAAGTAAAAAATTAATTCGTTAATTTATTATAAATTTATAAAATTGTTTCTAAATTTATAATATTTATTATTATTATGCATTTCAAAGAAAATATTTCATGAAATCTTTTTATATGAATATATTATTTTAGCTGATTAAGAATTAAAATAAAGTGAGTTAAACTCGCAAAAAGGCACTGAATATTTAAATCTAATTCGTAAATAATCGATCCAGAAAATTTATGAAAATTGGTAGGAAAGGAATCATCAATATTTTTCCTTTCTTTGCTGTTTTCTGCCTCTCATTTTAGAGTTACACTTTATTTTCCACTGGAAAAGAGGTATACGCCGATTGGTTCTCAGTCTAATACTATCTTCTGCTTCTCTTCTTTTCTTTCTTTCCGTGTAAAGGGAATAAGGTTTCGGTTCCAATCTGATATTTTGTTGCGACGTGGATGGATTTACACGAGGATTCTATCTTTTTCGGATAAAAAAAAGTAAAGATTAAATATAACTATTGATGAAAATATATAATTAAATATATAATTCGTGACATGCAATTTCCCTTTGTTCAATCGTCTTTTGATAATTACTTATAATTAATTTTAATCCTGATTTTTTTATTTTTTAGTATCCACTTTTTTCTTGAATATTTGTTTAGCAGAAGAAAGAAAATTTTTCCAGTAAATCTAGCTTTTATGATAATGGAACGAAGGTAAGTACTTTTTAATATATAATTTTTCACAATTCAATGCATTTAGGCCATTTTATTTTATAATGTGATCATTATTCGATACTTTCCAATATTTCTATTCAATATTCTTTATTTTTACGAAAAGAAATTTGAATTAACTCGATTAATATTTAAAATAACTTCTACTTAATCGATCAATTAAAAATTTAAGATATTATATTTAAAAAAAAAACAAATTTTTATAGAATAAAAATATTACAAGAATATCAATGCGGATTTATTAAATGCAAATTTTGCGCCCTATCACTTTTCCAGCAAGTGAGAAATTATTCTTTTAGTCGAATTTTCCAGGAGAGAAAAACGTGATAATCACACGATGATATTCATTACCTCGATCGAATCAACTTCATTAATTGCAAATTTGCATAACGTGTTTACATCCCTATATTCCGTATATTTCGACAAATAAATGCTATTATTTAGCGAACGAACGTCTATATTGGTCAGAGTCTCGTTCACATTCGACTTACATATATATATATATACGAAAGATACAATCGTGTGAAATTTAACGACGATCGCATTATTCGGCACAGCTGCATTCAGCGTGCCCGATGTATCAGGTGGCAAGCGAGAAAGTAAACTGATTTTATATCAAATTACGAGTAACAACGTTCCGCCACGCCGCAGTTGTACGTGAAAAATTACCCGGATTATACTCAGAAACATCGAAACACGTAGCATCCATCCCCCTATGGGATTCGACGGGGCTTATTGAATCTTTCAATGCATTCGTCCGTTACCCGTATCTGTCTCTAACAGCCTCTTTTCCAGCTTTTATATTGATTATCCGTTTCAATGAAATCCGCTACGTGGAAGAATTTAATAAACCACTGTTATCATCGGTCGATAACTACGAAATATTTTCCCTCTTCTTCGAAAAGATAGAGGAAACGTGGACAAATTGGAAAACTTTCTGGAAAAATGAACCGTGAATCGTAGTGATATGCTTTGAAAGTTTCGGTTGCGGTTCTTTTTTTTTTTTTTTTTT
>NW_006263386.1:1234547-1236006 GCF_000469605.1 Apis dorsata
ACTTAAGAATTTGGATTAGAACTAATAGGAAAACAAGTTTATATATAGTTTGGACAAAATAATATAATATATAATAATATAATTAGCTGTTGTAATATAATTTTTCGAGTACTGTGAATAATGAAAAGGCATATCTTTATCACTGCTGTTTCGTCAAGTTCGAAACAATTCTTCAAAAATCTTATATTTATTTAATTTCTAGAATATACCTCGTGATATAAAAATTTCCATATTTTCAACATGGAACTCACTGCTCATTTTCCAAGCACAAAATAATTAAAGAAACGTTGCGAAAAAAACCATAAATCTATTAGATTTAATAACCTAACCTACAAAACTTTAGAAAGCTTCTTTATTATTACTTCCAACGTTCCATAATTTTACAAGTCTCTCGTTAAAAATTGTGGAAAATAACGAATAACGAAGTATTCACTTTTTTTTTAATAACTTAAACTAACCTGACCTGACGGCAAGAATTCCTTCCTGAAAAGCTCCTTTATTATTTCCTATTTATTTCGATCTTTCGGAATTGTGCAAGCCTCTCGTTAAAAACAAAATGGAAGGAAAAAAACAAAATATTCAAATTCCTTCGATTCGAAATCTTAAAATGAAAGCTTGTGCTGGTAAAATGCCGCTTTAAAATTTGCCGGCCCATTCGAAGAGAGTTTACCGCGTGGCGTAGATACGACGTTTGTAACGCATTGCAAACGCCCCACAATAGCGTCACGTGTATCAGAAATAGAACCGGTGTTTGCATACACCTATTTTGTATTCCATTGAAAATTTCGCGCGACCATAGCAGTCGCTACTCTTGCTCGTTGTTAGATTCAAAAGAACTGTACCGGAACTAAATCGGTTAAACGTATTTCTCGTATTTACTACTACGTTTTACCAATTGTTTCAAATCCTCTCCAAGGCGAGAAAGAATGATAGAAGAGCACCAGATCTCTCTTTTAAATATTTTCAATCATCTATAACTTACGTTTTTCTATATACGAAGATTTAACGAGAATTATTTATAATTAATTTTAATTAATAAATAATTATAATATTTAATTATAATTAATTTTTAACGAGAATTAACTACAAATATATCATTTTCTTTCAACTTTAAAAAATTCAATCCCTCTTCTTCTAATTTTCTCCCCTCTCTGAAACAAAAAATTCAAAATATCCACGCCCAAATATTTTCCCCACTTACACTCTTGACGTACACAGAACGTGTTAAACTAGCCATAGTTTATTTCCCGGTTGCCTGGTACACACATGAGACCACAGCGTGGCCGAGCATATTCCGATATCCCTCATGCGGATCACGGATAGAGTTTGAAAATGTCGCAGCGTGGCGGTCCCAAGCACCATCGTCCACGGTGTAATACGGTTTAAATGTGCCATCTCCATCATCGGGGGACGCGTGACTCGTTCGCGTGGAAAACCACGGAGAACGCTCCGTCCCCCC
>NW_006263386.1:1236482-1240314 GCF_000469605.1 Apis dorsata
CCCTGTTTAATGAAATTATTGATTTATTTACACTCCCGTTGTTAACGTGCGATTAATTTGGCCAACTCGACTCGTTGGATTTATGCAGATTTCGCGCGAGGGGGTTTCACTTGTGTGTATGTATGTGTGTGTTACCCCATTACGGGGTAGTAGTGCATCTTTGGCGTGTTCCTGGCGTTTCTCGCGTGAGCCGTGTGAGCAGACGGTTCAGTTTTAAATTTTTTTTACTAAACTTTTTTACATTATTTCACTTGTTATTATGGAGTATGAGGTATCATAGAATCAGAATCGTGTATGGTTAGTTTATAACGATAAATGAATAAGAAATTTAAGAAATTCATATTTTTGGACTTAATAGCAGTGGTTAGATAAAATTGTTGATGATTATGAGGAGATAGATGGGTTATAGGTTTATTGAAACATTTTAAAGTGAAAAATTATGTTGAGGTTCAATTTCTTTCAATCTGTTGCAAATTTGATATAAATTTGTTTATTCAATATTATTTTTACACAAAAGAAAATATTATTTCTTGAAAATGTTAAATTATTTCCAGATGACTTGTGATTATTAAATGAATATTATAGAAGCATCTAATTATATAAATGTAACAGCCTCCAATTGTGAAGCATTAAATTGTAGCAAATTGTCAAGTGAAATAAGTGAATAATTAAAAATCTACAGTAAGTGCCCTATTTTCTATTCTTTTAAGATAAAGATTTTTGAATTGTCATAATTACATTGTATTATTCAATGAAATTATTCGATTAATTACTATTTTTATATATATTCTTTTTTTATATTTTGAAACAAGATTATTGATCCATATAGACAAATAAGAGTTTAAATTTCAACTTGAAAATATCATAACGATTATTATTGAATCTCCTTTCCTAATTTTCAAAACAATTAATTCATCTCATACCGTTTACAAATTCATCCCTCAATCGTGTCAAAGATTAAACGAGTAATTTAACAAGTTGACTCAAGTGACGAATCAATTACCTCCACTTTGGACTGTCCGTTTAACCCCTTGGACACTTAACTACAAAGGTAGGCCAGATACACAAGAGATAATCCTGTGTTAACGAGGATTCAGAAAAGAATATCTAACTAACTAAGTTTATTTGTTTGCACAATAATTTCGTAATAATTGCGTGAAATTTTTTAAATAATAAATTTACAAATTTCCATAAAAGTAGCAATTATTGACACTCCGCATTTTTATAGATATTATAAATTCAAACAGTCACTTCGACATTAATCGAATCAAATTGAAGTAATATCCAAGCTCACGAGATATCTCTTCGAGTCGATATTGAATGGAATATAATATCTGCATAAAACATAGATAGATAATAATCACATCCATTCAGAAATTGGGATCTTAAATCATAAACTGGAACACGATTATTATTGAGTTATTCATCTTTAAACGAAATGCGTATATTTTCAACTTTATTTTCTTTCCATTTTGTTACGTTCACACGTATCGGTGCGTTAGGGGATCGATATTGATTTCCAATATCGAAATAAGAATCTTTGGGATTAGCAAGCTTTATTAAATATTTGGCATTCCCTGATTTTAATATTCCACATTCCTCCTGTATTTGATGTCACAGTATATTAATTTACATTTCCAACTTGTTCATATTTCACGATGGCGGCCGATATTTTTGGAATTATTCCGGTAGGAAAATGGAGCAATAAAAAAGGGGGAGGAAAGGAAAGGAAAGAGAAGGAAAGAATATGGAACATCCCGTACGTACAATGGCGTTTTTTTTTTTTTTATTTTATTTATTTAACATTCATATCTCGTGCGCTTTTTTTCAACTTCCTTCCCACACTATTTACAAACTTCCGCGAGTTTCAGTGTATCAAAATAAATTGCGTTTTCCACATGGAATATTCGTTTTCATGAAAAAAACTTTCTGCCTCGTTATAACGTCTCTCCAAAGAGGAAATGGATGGAACAAAAATCGAATTCCGTTACGAAATATCAGTCATATGAATGATTCCTGATTTTTAATCTTCCAATGATATCGAGTTATTCTTTCGAGTTGTCGCGTTTTTGTCGCGAGAAAAAAGAAACTCATTTATATTCAACTCAAATATATTGTATGTCATTTTTCAAATTATGAAATTTTCAATGATGAATATTCGTATATTCGATTCGAAGTCGCGTGGAAATCGGGAAAATTTGCAACCGCGAATAAATTTACACCTTGAGGTTTTGGTTGGAGGAATGGCGTTGGTCGTGCAGACAGTGGTTTGCGGTTTAACAGAGTTAAGAATACGTGATTGTTCTCTGTGACAGGACACAGGAGGAATCGTCGGATTTTCTGACAATTTCCTGATTTTAATTGTTTTTTTTTTTCTCACTTTCTTGGATTTTTGATATAAATCCTATTTCTGTTTGAATGAAAAAATCAAGCTTAAATAAATGAATCGTGTGTTATCTCTAGAAATACAAATTCAACTCTCATAATAATCTTTTTGCGCGTAAAATTATCGCTCCTCGTTCTTTCGTAAAAGAGAGAGAGAGAGAGAAAATCACACCTTCTCGCGATAAGTTTTTCACTTCAAAACAGTTTGATTAAACTTTGATCTTGTTGCCGCGCGCTAGAACACACGGAAGTTTTCACGGGGGCGAATATTTTCCTATAAAATGGCGTTTACCTCCCTCCGTTGATAACCCCAGCGGACATTAAATTGCATTAAATAGCGCGTCTCAAAGGATCCCGTGATCCAGATCATTAGCTCAGGTTGCATGAAGTTTCACAGGAGCAGGATATTTCACGCTTCCCTGACGTTCCAAATTAATGATTACAGCTAAATTGGCCTTTGACACCGAAATTTAAAAGACAACGCTGTGATACGCAAGCATAATCGCAACCACATTGACTCGTACCTCGTCATTGGAAAAAGTGATTTAGAATCTCCATTAAAATTTAATGAGAAATTTTAGATCTTTCGTAGAATTATTCTTAATTTATTTAATATTATATCCAATTGAGATTTCTTTCTTTTCTTTGATACGAAATGAATACACGATATTTGTCGTTTAAAATTGATTTATTTCGCTTACGGATTGGAACCGTTTATCGTGGAGAAAATTTTTTAATCGCAGAAACAATATAATAGTCGGATAGAGCAAAATTCGGGGCTAAATAAGTTTATATAAAAATAACCAGTTAAAGTCATTTCTAACGACATGAAAAAAACTTATATAGTATAGTATAGTATATAATGATATATATAGTAATATAATATAATATATATAGTAGAATATATATATAACATATAGTAATAACATATATAACATATAGTATGTAAAGTATAGTATAGAATAATATTGTATAGTATAGTATAATATAATATAGTATAGTATAGTATGGTAAAATATAGTATGGTATATTTTCGTGGAGAAAATTTTTTAATCGCAGGAACAAGTATAATAGTCGGATAGAGCAAGATCTGGGGCTAAATAAGTTTATATAAAAATAGCCAGTTAAAGTCATTTCTAATGTGACATGAAAGAAACTTATATAATATAGTATAGTATAGTATATAATAATATATATAGTAATATAGTAGAATATATATATAAATAGTATGTAAGGTATAGTATAGAATAATATTTTTAGTATGTATAATATAGTATAATATAGTATAGCATATTATAGTATGATATAATATAGTATGGTATAGTATATAGGGGCTAAATAAGTTTATATAAAAATAGCCAGTTAAAGTCATTTCTAACGTGATATGAAAGAAACTTATATAATATAGTATAGTATAGTATATAATAATATATATAGTAATATAGTA
>NW_006263386.1:1240451-1250902 GCF_000469605.1 Apis dorsata
GTATAAATAATATGTAAAGTATAGTATAGAATAATATTTTATAGTATATATAGTATAGTATATTATAGTATGATATAATATAGTATGGTATAGTATAGTGTAATATAATATAGTATGATATATTTTCATGGAGAAAATTTTTTAATCGCAGGAACAAATATAATAATCAGATAGAGTAAGATTCGGGGCTAATAAATAAGTTTATATAAAAATAGCCAGTTAAAGTCATTTCTAACGTGACATGAAAGAAACTTATAGTATAGTATAGTATATAATAATATATATATAGTAATATAATATAATATATATATATATATATAAATAATATGTAAAGTATAGTATAGAATAATATTTTATAGTATGTATGGTATATTTATAGTATTATATATATATATATTTATACTATAGTATGGTATAATATAATATAATATAGTATAGTATGGTATAATATACTATGGTATAGTATTAAAGGAATGTGCATTTTGCAAATCGTTTCCTATTTCATCCGTCAAGAACACTCTTTTTTAATATCTTAATCCATCTCTGATTTCGTTTCAATCATATAATGTTTGCTGAACGTGAACATTTCATTAAATCTTATCTGTGCGTGTGACAAGGAAGGATGTTTACATTATTGCAAGGAGCAAGGAAGGTTCGAATGAAGAATACGTTTACGTCAGGATAGGATTACCATATTTTTTTCCCTCCCCTCCCTCATTGTTTTCCCGCGTTTAACCTCCTCGTGTTTCAGTTTGGCGGCAGGTTAAACGAGGGGAAATATTAAATTTTCAAGTGCACGATGGGGGAGGGAGGGGTATTGTCTCGAACGGGCAAATGGTTTCAATTAATGGGGAGGCAACGAAGGAAATTTTTCTCTCATCCATATTAATGAACCCATTGTGAAAGGGTTTACAGCATGTTAGATCTGAAATGCAACGGAGTAATCAAAGAGTTCTGATAGCAATGTATATTATTCATGACCCTAGCGAGAATTTATGCAAAATTATACGCCGTTTTTCACCGTTTTGGTATGAAGATAAAAAAGAAAAAAAAGGAAGGAGAAAAAATGGTACGAAAAGGGAAAGTTTTCGTGAGATTGGACGTATATTGTATATTGATTTAATCTAATCCCTTGTTTCCTTCGTTCGTTTTTTTAATATGACTATACTTTTCCAATCTGTGAATCGTGATTTTCGAAGAACGATCATTTTTATTAATTATTATTATTCACTCTAACTGTGAAATATTATAAACGAATTAAAAAGAATCGGAGAATTTTTGAAACGATTATTAATTATAGATGAATAATTTTGGATGTTTATTATGTAAAAGAATACGTACATGAGAATATTATTTTGTTGGATAATCGAATTATCATCCATATTTGCACAATTTATTATAATATTTACATACTTGATTAAACTATTAAATGTCAAATATTTTTTGAAAAGCTTATGCTTCTTCTGT
Organism: Apis dorsata; assembly: GCF_000469605.1. Taxonomy (NCBI): domain Eukaryota; kingdom Metazoa; phylum Arthropoda; class Insecta; order Hymenoptera; family Apidae; genus Apis; species Apis dorsata. The sequence continues at coordinate 1,241,919 of NW_006263386.1, forward strand.
TTCTTTGCCGCTGATTTGTTCTTCTACGTCGTTCTTTATCCATTAGTTTAATTCACTATCGTGAGTGCTTTCTTGTATGTAACTTGGAGTAGATCACAATAGGCGTTGTTTCGATAATGGACCATGTAAAAATGGTGGACCAAGCGAAACAAGTTAAAAAGCGAGACAAGTTTGAACAAAACTTTTGTCTGAACGATGTCGAAAAGAAGAAACCTCGAAGTCGCACACCTCGAAGTTACGCACACTTTTCCAATCTCTTCGCCAACGTGTCTTTCCCCATTCTGTTTTCGACAACACGTAATCAATAACGATTTCTACTTAAAATTAAATTAAACAGTTAATTTTTATTCATACCAATTATTGCCAATCAATTGATTTGAATTGATTTTTTGATTTATAAAAGCTTACTATTATTGCGTTTAAACGATATTTATTCATTTCTAATGTGATACGAAAGAAACTTATAGTATAGTATAGTATGTATAGTAGGGTATAGTATAATGTAGTATGATATAATATAATATAATATAGTATAGTATAATATAGTATGGTATAGTATAGTGTAGAATAGTATAGTATAGTGTAATATAGTATAATATAGTGTAGTATAACAGTAATATATACTATAGTATGTGTAGTATAGTATATATATAATGTATAGTATAGTATAGTAAAGTGTAGTATAATATAGTGTAATATAGCATAGTATGGTATACTATAGTATGATATAATATTAAAGGAATGTGCATTTTGCAAATCCTATTTCATAATTCTATTCATAATTTTTATTCATACTTATTATTGCCAATCACGAATTGATTCTTTGTTTTATAAAAGCTCATTATCATTCCGATTAAACGATATCCATGTATCTATTCAAAAAATAGTTACTCTCGTAATAATTTATCATTTCTCTTCTATAAATTTTTCCATATTTTTATTATAACCATATTTTTGATACAAAAAACGAATATAACGAATATAATATAATATAAGAAACGAAATACGTATAGCTTACGTAAAACGATCTGCCCTCTTTCGTTTTCACCGAAAACTTGAAAACTTTTCACAATGTAGAAGGAAAAGAAATAAATATCGAGAGAATCGAAAAGTTTTAATTTCGACAATCTGTGAAATCCTAATATTTTATCTTGGAAAATATCAACACCTGTTCAACACCGTAGAATTGCGCGTTGCAGTTGTCCCGGAATTGTCGCGTCAAACGCAAGTTTCGAGGGGGAGAGGGGGGGAGGGGAGTGATTTCGCATTAGGGGCACGTAGTTATTCCTGTTTCCTTCTTTCCTTTTGGCCCCGTTTCCACCGACGAAGGCGGCGAAATCTTGCATCCCGGGAACGGTGTTTAGTCGAACTGCCAACTTCATATTTTTCTTTGCCTCGTCGATGTTTGCCCCCTTTACGCCCCGCCTTTCTCGTTCCGTTCCGTGCCGTGGCGCAGTGGCGACGGGGCAAAGGAATATAGGGGCGCGATCACACATGAGCAATCAAAGTGGAAGAGACGACGACGGTGAAATAGAAATCTTGAACGGAGGCGGGGGATAAAATATTTTATACCTAGACCTTTCTAAATAATAATAATAATAATAATAACAATAACAATAACTTTATAATTATACGGTATTTCCATTGTTTAAATTGTGATAATTTAATAGGATTTGTTCTCTTTTTTCGAATAATTATTTATTCTTCGCATATACAAATGTAAAATTTGGATTATTTAACGAGTTTATACGCAACTGTTTTGGTTTTTCTGGAACTTCGATCCTAGACAAATATTTTGGGAACGTATTACTATACATATGTGTATGATAATTAATACACGCAACAATAGTATATTTAATCGTGTGATATTATAATTAATGCGTACAATAATTAATTCTTGTGTTTAAGTATTAATAATTTTGATCAAATCGTTTATATTTTATTTGTTCTTGAAATTCATTGAAAAAAAAAATGAATGATTGAATAATAATAATTCGATAGAATTTTCAAGGTATAATTTTTACAAGTGTTTGTAAAAATGTTGTTAATTCTGAATACAATATTTAAAATTGCACAATTTTATTTTTATTTGTCAAAGAGAGGAAAAAACATAATTTCTAAATATAGATATATAACGAACAAAAAGGTAAATGGTAAAATCAAAATTACGAAATAAATGAAATATCCAACGCACATGTTATTTATATTTAACGTGGAATTATGATTTATTTATACGTAGGAAATGCAAATACGTGACTTGTCGGGAAATAATTAGACGTTACGTAAAATATTATATTTAAATATTCTAGATTTATAAATAAAACTTTTTTTTTACAACATTTACATCGAGAATATTATTTACATTAATCGGTTATCATCGCTTATTATAATATTTCAAATTAAATCGATTTTATTTTTAATCGTGAATCATGAAGCAAAATGATATCATAATATCGAATTAATATCGAGTTAAAAATATGTTTAGCGAAAAAATTACACGACTTAAAATAAGAGACTTTTAAATTCTCTTTCGTTTTTCATCGGGAAAAATAAATCTTACTCAATAATTCCCCATTTCATGCCGACAGAACATCGTGTTACAAACGTAAAACATGAAATTTAGTCGAGCAAGATTAATCGAATCCCCATAACAAATTTTCCTCCCTCGCGTTTACCACGTGTGATGAGTTGTAGAAAATAATTCATCGTGCGACGAGGAAACGCGATTGTCAATGTTTAACCAATTCTTTTGAAAGAAAAAAATATAATATTGTATATTATTCTTATATTTGTGAGTTCGTTACGTTGAAAATTCTGAAAATGTTCGTGCACAAATGGAAGATTCGTGTTTCAAATTTTATAATTGACAGTTGAAAAATAAAGATTGACGAAGAATTATTTTTGTGAAACGATGAATATTTTTTTGTGGCAAATAAAAAAAAAACTCGCCATTCTTTCGTGATCGCTAAAGAAAAATGCAGGAAATACATAAAATAAATTTTAATATACCCATTTTTACTCTATAAATATCTTTTAATAAATCAAAAAGAAAAAGCTGAGAAAAATAAGAATCGAATCAAGAAATTTTTATTCGTTTTTTTTATTTATTTATTATAATTCTATATAAATAATTCTTTTTTTATTATCTTTATCATGAAAAGAACGACAAAAATTTATTTACCTAGTACTCAAATTTCTAAAAATGTATAATTCGTATATCGTAAAATATAAATTCTGCATAACCGTAATAACACGTAGTAATCAACAGTATTCTTTTTTCGCTGGAAAATCTTTCTTTTACGCGACATACGCTCTCCTTTTCCGTTAATGACCAAGCAAAAACGAAACTCGTCCAGCTTCTCTCTTTCGAGACTTTTAGTCAGAAAATTTTACCAGAAATGCCGCACGAGTGCAAATAGTCTTTTTCTTGGTGTGAAAGTGGTAAATATAAAGGTAATTATCAAGCAGATCGCTCAAGTTAATAATTTTTTCAATGTAATATGTAAATGAATGAGTAGATTTTTAATAATGATGGCTCTTTTATACGTGTATTCTTTTTCTGTATTGGTAAAATGTTTTGAAGATAGTCGAAGATTGCATTGTAATTAATATTCTTAGAAATATAAATTTTGATCGACGAAATATTATTTCTTAATTATTATTTTTTCAATTTGTTAATTTTAAATAATGAAAAGAATTTCACTTTTTGCTTACTTATTTTCAAATTAATTAATAACTTTTGTAAATTCGTTAATTGACTTAAATGAACTTTATTCGAATTATACTTTTTATATTTGCTTCTAGTTCATTTCTTCGAAAAACCAATTCTTCAAATTTCACAAAATACGAAACAAATATGAAAAATTTATGGTAACTTTGACAATTATTTTTCTCAAAATGAAATTCCATATCAGCCTATTGTGTCAATTTCATACAATTGATCCCAAAAATACTATCTGATAATATCAAATATTTTATGAAAAATTGTATATCGTTCAACTCAACGAATGCATGGTACAATTAACGCATGTACATGCATTTATTCATTCTATAATCACAAAAAAGAATTCTTGATTGTTCGAAGAAAAGAATAAAATGCACAATTAAAAATTATTAATCCACAATTATAAACTTTTTTCTTATAATTTGCAAATTTAACTGTTAATATTATTGCAATATTAATATTGCAATAATTGATCAAACATATTATACATTTGGAACACATTTCAGAAGATAAATTAATTCTTCCCAAGAGATAAAAAAAAATAAATAAATAACTATAAATAAAAAGAAAAGAAAATCTCTACATCATTACACGCGAAATCTCGATCGCATATCGATTCATTTCGCCAAACAATTCGTGAAATCACTCACAGTAATAATTCTGATCTGATTTCAAACATTCACATTTCAAGCATTACTGGAAAAAAAACTAGAAAAAAAAAAAATTGCACATACATAGTGAACGATATCCGCTGTTATAAAGTGTGTGCGCAGAGTGTATTGCGAGCATTATAGATAGAAGTTTTATACACCGCGAAATCCGCAGTGCAACTCGTGCAATCGTGAAATTAAATTTTGACCGCTGGATTTCTGGGAAGAGATATTTAACATTCCCTGTTATTACGCTCTGTTTTTCGTGGCGGGCTGATTGAAAGAGTTTGATGGAGAAAAAGGAGAGAGGAGAGGCCTGGTGGGACACGAACATTTGCATATCACTGGAAAACGCGGCAGTTTTCAGATTTTCCCGCCACCATTTGCATTCCAATTAAACGAAGGATAAAATAACGATGGAACGATTTAATCATCAGGGAGGGATTGCGCGTGATACGGATTGGATAAAATTCTAATACGAAGTGGAATGTATCGTCGAAGAGAGTCGAAATTGTGAAATTGTGACCACTTTTTGGAATTTTGAACGTGTAAAATTTTTTTTAACTTTTGTTAATTTCATTAGAATCGTTCTTTGTCCTTCGATCAATTCGCTCTTTGTATCATTCGCGTGATATAATCAACGAGCAAAGATTCGTCAAGTTAAATGGTTAAATGAAAGGAAGTGATGGAAAAATAAGTCTTCTTCGATGTGAATTTTAACGCAGTTGATAGAAGAAGCAGTTTAGAGAGAAAACATGAGAGATATTTTAATTCGACATCGTTGAATATTAGTTTCAAAGACATTAACGATTTAAAAATTAATTGACACATCCACGAAGTTTTGAAATATTTAAAAGTGTAAATACAGTTTTTCCAATATTATATATAGCACGGATCGATGGCTATATCGAATTTTTAAAAGTTTCTCCACTAATAAAACATGGAAAACATGATTTATTATGTTTCCCTTCTGCTCTTTTTTTTATTTGAATAAATAGAAAAAAAACTGTGAAATATTAAATATATTTTTTCCCCTCTTATTTTTAAATTCAACTGTGACGTTTATTATAATATAAATTTTAAACACAATAAAAATAATACTCTTCGCATTTCCCCTCTCCATGTGTACCTATAATCGGATAATTGATTTCTCTGCATGAATTTGAATAAAGATTTAGAAACAATTTTAACCATTAAGAGATATTTTCAAAAGTATTTTTACAATTATTGGATTAAAAAAAAATCTGCAGATTCTAAAAATGATTTTTAGAAGCGGAGCACACCTCTTTTACCTTTCAACGACAATGATTTACGAATAAAATGCGTAAAGATGTTGCACGAAACAAAGGGCCCATCCACCAGGCGTTCGTAGGTTATTAAATTCTATGTAATCAAAAACGCGGCGTGTCGCTGTCTTCCACTGTCTTTCAAAACGTGAAAGAATGTCTGACAGGGCCTGTGGGGAATACCCGCGTTGAGTAATGAGAACTCAAGGCATCAATTGCACACCAGAAATTTTTCGATAATGCTTTTTCGCGCGCTGTCCTCGCGCTACGCGTTCATAAACGTGTCATAATTTTCCAACAATTCGCCGAGGACTCGTTCCTCCTTTTGTTACCGTTGCTCCACTTCCTATCCATATCCTTGAATCCTTCATTTTAATCCTTTTAAACGCGAATAATTTCTCATGATTGATTCATTTTTTAATCATTTCTTCGCACGTTGCAAAATTAATTTTCTGCACGTTGCAGATTAATTTTCTGCTATTTTTCACGAGATTATAGAGTAGTTTAAGTTCCATTTCTTTCTAAATATTTTTCTTATTTCTTTTACTTATTTTGAAATATTCAAAGTACGTATCCCTTTGTATTCTTGATTGATTATCCTTGAATTCTTCATTTTAATTTTTAAACGTGAATTATAATATAATTTATAGTTTCTAATGATTGATTCATTTCTTAATCATTTCTTCGCATAAAATAAATTAATTTTCTGCTATTCACGAAATTATAGAGTAGTTTAAGTTCCATTTCTCTCTAAATATTTTTCTTATTTCTTTTACTTATTTTGAAATATTCGAAGTTTGACTATGTATCCTTTTGTATTCTTGATTAGCTAATATTCTAATTTTTTCTTTTTTATCCTTGAATTCTTCATTTTAATCCTTTTAAATGCGAATAATTTCTCATGATTGATTCATTTTTTAATCATTTCTTCGCACAATGCAAAATAAATTAATTTTCTGCTATTCAGATTATAAAGCAGCTTAAGTTCCAGACATGCTTTCTCTCTAAATATTTTTCTTATTTCTTTTACTTATTTTGAAATGCTCGAAGTATTCTTGCCAATATTTCATTTTTTCTTTTTTACTCTTACATTTCTAAAATGTACCGAAATATTTGAAATTTTCTGCTTTATCCATGAAATTAGTATCATTCATACTAATCTAAGAAACAAAATATAAAAATTCATAATATTTACCACGACATAGACATGTCAGAACTATTTTTATTTCCTAGATCTTCTGAGCAAAATCAGATACGAGTATCTCTAATAACTCTAGCTTAAAAGGCGATTTAAAACAATGCAACGTATCGCGTGCCACTTCCTCCTAACTGTGATTTACCCCGTAAATTAATTTACCCACGATCGCAAACAAGTTGCGAAAGTGGGGGAGGATCGTAAAGGATCACATAGCAGGAAGGAGGGTGAGTTAGACAAACGCGAGGACAGGCCTGTAGGGAGTGCGGTGGTCGGGTAATAAGAATTCAAGCCAGTAATTACACACTGGAGACTTTTCCATCCTCGTCCACCCCTTTGTTACGTTCTTCCAGCTCTCCGCAAGAAGGGAGGGGGAGGAAAGTTAACGAATAGTGTCCGCCACTGTTCTAAGAAACAAGGAGGTCGCCCTTCGAGGGGATCCTCCTATCCCCTTCTTCACCCTCACGCATCATTCTCATCAACTCCCCTGCCCGGCTGTTTCTTGTCCAAAGCTTCGCGCTCCAAAAACCTCGATCAAGTTTCCCTTCCTTGCGAGAGGTGACCGGTCGAAATGAGTTTTCGAGAAATCGATATCCCCCTCGATATATTCCTTTCCTTTTTTTTCTTTTTTTAATGAAGAGGGTGTAAGTGTATTATAGACTGTGATGGATGCTCGAATCTCTTGTAAATAGTCTTCCAAATACGAGCCACACTGATTTTTACTTTTTGACGATTGTTAAAATGACGTGAAATGGATATGAAAGATGTAAGCGTTTCCTTCTTCTTCTTTTTCTTTTTGTTGTACGAAGAAAGGAACGTAAGAAATACATTGCTTTGATAATAAATCCTGTTTATGTGAACTTGAAAATATGATTTTGTTTTCGACAGTTCGATGGCCTGACAATAATTTATAAACGAGCATGGCTTTCGTTTCCAGATCTCTAATTTAAACAAAGATATCATAGCAACGGCTATTTCACGAGCCACATTTGCATGTCATGAACGATGAAGCGAGCGCAAAGATCCTGATCCTCACCATTGGTCCCTCCAACCCCTCTCTGTGTGCATTTTTCCCGAAAAACAAGGATTGGAGGAAAAACCAAAAAAATCGAGTTGATATAGAAATAGAAACTAAAATATAGAATTCGACGAGAATATAGCGCATATTAAAATATAGTTAGAATCGTCACAGTTAGCCGCAGAGTTAAAGTACCACCATTCGTTCACTCAGAGCTCATAATATAAATGAATATACAGTCCTATGATAGTAGATGGTTCTTCGAACAGTAACATCAATTCAGGCACATTTGTGCAACGTTTGAAATCATTCATCAGTTTCGACATTAACAGAGATATATATATATATATTAACTATCGTTCCAAATTCGATCATATAAAATATCAAAGTTATATTCATAAATAAGAAAACACTTTTGTTCGAATCCTGTACATTTTGAATATATAATCTTACGAAACTTTTTTCTTTCTATACATACATATATATCAATAGATTTACGGACATTGACTATATATCTTTTTTACCGAAATCCGTCTTTTTGACGAGTATATTAAAATGCAATTTTTTTGTAAATTATTTATTTAAAATCTATAAATTTTTATTTACTATTGTCTTCAATACATTTTTTACATGTAAACTCTATCTTGGATGTATACTTTCCGCATACATACTTGTTAGATTTAATGCAAATATTAGATCCCAGATATTGAATTGAAATTAGTATTTTGTTTGTCGTAATGTTCACTGCTCAATTCTTCAGCTAATTGAAAGAGAAAATTCTTTCGAATTTTGTTTACTCCAGTAGTCTTTTTGCATAATAATCCAGGCTTGATGGCTACCAAATCTAAAAACAATTATGAAACACATGAAGAGGCTATCTAGGGGATCCTGCTCTCACAGTATTTTTTTCACTATCAGCATCTTTCACTTTTGCTTTCGATATTTGAAATAATAGGCATTCTTTTTCTTTTACGGTATGTATCGCGTATCACTGTCGTCAGAATCTTCAATTTCGTTTATATTGTCAAATTCTTCCTCGCTGTTCACGTAATTCGTTTATATCAGGATTCGATCCAGATTGGTCTTCATTTATGCTGCTTATTTTTTTTTT
>NW_006263386.1:1251067-1256649 GCF_000469605.1 Apis dorsata
CTTTTTATCAATTTCTTTTTTCCATGTCTTTTGAAGACTCGCCCATAATAATATAAACGTAAAAGAATATATTTTTTTGGATAGGTTTTGAAAATATCTTGAAAAATTCAAATCTTCACTTACAAAAATAAATTTTTGCTAAGCTTCCAAATAGCACTTATTTTTTTTTTTTACAAAACATAATTGAAATTATCTCTCACGTAAATCTATTTATTTTATATTAAATAATAAGATAGATTCACAAAAATCACTTTTCTTTGCAAAATTCACCGTTGAAGGGATTATTTGTTATCATATCACAATTATAAACAACTTGTTTGATTACGTGTTTATTGCTAAACAGTCATCATTTGTTTGTTACTTTTCCTTATTCATTGTTATTTCATTTTTGTTAATTCTCAATAATTAATCTAAAACCCGTCAAATTGACGGATTTTCGTAAAAATAGATATACAACTAGAAATAATAAAATATAAATGTTCCAGAACGAATAGAAATATATATTTGCTGCATTATATCATCAAAAACCAATATATAATGTTAATAATAAAAAAATAATATTTGCATATTCAGAATTTTTATGCATAAAATCCAAAACCCGTCAAAAAATTGACGAGTTCCGTAAATCTAGTGATATATATATATTCATTACGTTTCACGTGAACACATATTGAACTCGAATCCCATCACAGAAGCTGGGAAACGTTAAACGGAGATACTCGTACACTTTACCCAACATTCCATTCCACGAGTCCCCATTCCTCTCCCCCGATCTTATTTCTCCCTTAATCCCCTGGATACAGGTGGATCAAAATTGCATCGGTCCTCGCTTTCTCTGGGAATTACGCGAGGGGGGACAGGGAAACCGCATTCAATCCCAAATAACAACCGTCCATCGATCGTCCAGGCCACTCGGTTTAATGAGATCAATGAGCATGCGTCACTGTCTACCTGTCTACGGGTAGGAGGGCGTTTCCAGCCCATCCCCCCTTTCCCTTTCGTTCATCTTTCTTTTTCGCGCGAGATCAGCAGAGTTTCGTTTCAAATTGGAGTTAGAGGGAGAGGGCGTCGGATCATCCCTCTCCTTTTCTCATTTGCACGCCTCAGCTGCCTCAGCAATACAACCAGGCCTACCACATTCACGCTCTCGCTCTCTGTGGACTGGGAGGAAGAGGATGGTTAACAATGTTTGATCGGTGACCACCAAGGAAGCAGCTTTCGAGGGTCTGGCTTGTATCAATTTTTGAGCCGTGGAAGAAACGAATCACGAGAAACATGTCTGAATATGTGCATTTACACGTGTGATAACATACATTGAAAATAATATTTTAGATAATTTTTAATATTTCATTGAAGATAATATACATAGAAAATAAGGAAAGGTTCGAGGTTTGTTTGTCGAGTTGTAAGCAGGTATAGAGAAAAACAAGGAATTTGTATTCGAGTTTCGTTTCTCTAGTCAGTAAAAAAAAAAAAAAAAGGAAAATTTGATTTTGCATAAAATCCATGGTCTGGCATTATAATGGCAATTTAAGTTTGCATTAGAGATGAATGAAAGCTTCGATCCATCGAGGATGTCCCACGAATATTAATATATCCTGCATATACATCACCCCTTTTATTAAAATATCCCCTTTTAGATGTCGATGTATACTTCGAAATTCAATTTCATCGTTCTTTTATTTTTTTTTTTCAAATCTCAATTTAAAGAAAAAGAAGAAGAAAGAAAGAACGAATATTCGTCCCTTCCTTTCGTTCAAAGAAAGAAATTTACATTTAATTCGTGCCCATAAAGGAACGAATCTATCGTGAAAATAACGAACACAACGTAATATTTGCCTTCATTTTGTGGAAAAAAGAAAACAAGTACGATATAACGTGCTTTTTTTTAACGATAAAATAATAGATTTGGAAAAGCTGGCATTGAGAAATCGTCACGTTAAATTAAACGATTGCCAGAATCAGATATACTATTAGTTAGGTATTAGAGTTTCGAAACCGGTTGCAGCTATTAGTGTTCCAGCAGTTTGTATCGAAACACAAACTTGAGAATAATTAAATGACGGCCACCGACGAGCACCGTGTAACGTGATGCTTATACTTGATTGATCCGTTGATCTGTTGTCGAAAAGTTTCGAATTGGGCGAAGTGGTAAATAGTAAATAAGATTTCCTCGATGAATGTAGTTTCGAAGTTTGATCTTGTGAAGTGGTGGACGGAATGAAAACATGGGTTATTTACGTGACTTCGTGATTTATAACCGTCGCGAATTTTGGAATTTCTGAATTTGAAAGAAGGTAGAACGTTCACCCTTTCGAGGATGTATATATATATATATGGAAAAGAAGATAAAAGAAGAATATAGGTCGAAGCTTATTTTTCAAGATAAATTTCTTCTGTCTTGACTCGAGTGAATGCAAATACACGTGATGGAATCGTAGATGTATTGTTAAAATAATATTGTTGAAATAATATTATATTGTAACACTTTGTTCTTTTATCATATCTTATGATGCAAAGTTACAATTGTTATTAGACGAAAAATTAAATATTAATAATTATAATTTGCAGATAGTTGTAGATATTTTATTTAATATGATATTAAGAATATTATAAGCTGCAAATTTTCTGATTAAAAATATAATAGGAAAGTTTAGAGAGATATTTAGTTGGATTAAAGAAATGAGATCAGATACAGAATAATATAATACATAGTGAGATGGGTGGCTAGAATTGGACTGATATACAACAATGATAATAAGAGTTAATGGTTATAAAATACAGAATAATTATTATATTTTGAAGAAAAATTAAATTTTATGAATAGGAATATTTATATATCAAATGCACGATAAATAAAATATAAATTAAAATTATTCATTGATGAATTACAAAAAAATAATCAATAAATTCATGCTTTTTATTATTAATATATAATAATTTCAAAAAAAAATTTAATTTAATGCAATCTCAACAATTGTGTTTCTTTCTCTTTTACTTTACTTACTATATTCTCAAGACAATTTCGTCTATCTAAAATCTTGGATAACCACGTATCTACTTTTCTTCCATCCTAATCTCAAGCATTCAGTCTTTCCAGCTTCTCTAACCAACTCAATCATTCCCTACAAATATTTACACAGCACATATTTTTGTTCTCATAAGTGTCTACACGATAAAAATAGAATAATGAAAAATTCTTTTTTACTATTCCAATAAAATATTACATTTTTCTAATAATGTTAAAATTTGAATTTCTAAAATTTGCTCATTTACATTCTATTATTTAAATATTCATCTTGAAATACCAACAAATTCATAATGCAAAAAATAGAGAAAAATATTACAATTGTTAATAAAATAAGAAATAAGATTCAAGAATTCAAAGAATATTTTTAAAGATAAAAATTCCTTCCAATTCTTTTCAAAAATGAATATTCTCAAACATTACAAAACCATTCCCATTTCTCTGTCACAGAATGCAATTCCACAATCGAAAACAATCTTCCCCTTCCTCTCTTTCTCCTTTTTCAATTCAAATACACGTAGAATCTTCATTATCCTATTTTCCTCAACCACCAATTTATCCAGAAATTTATAAGAACGAATATCCATTGGAGACGACCGTATCCACTGAAATTTTTAATCCTCTAAATCGAAACCTTTTAAATAGCCACAATCATATAACTACAATTAAATATTATTCACAGTGGTAAATTAGCATCGAGAAAAGAAGATTAAAATCCGGAATAGGATTTTTTTCCTTTGTCCATTCATTGTTGCGTACTGGTGCTCGCGAAGGTGCTTGTTTTCGAGGCTTGTTAACCACGTGTACGGCGGCTGAAAAAGAATTCGTGACGCGGTGTTAATAGCGTAGCGAAGAATTCACAGCTTGAACACGCACAGAAGATGGCTACTTCGTAAGAGGGACATGAGCCGGCTGCACGAAGGGGATCCACGAGGAGGACAGCGTTGTGGAAAAAGAAAAAAAAAAAGAGCTTTCGTCGAGCTTTCGCTGTACGACAGTTTCCATACAGTTTTCTCTTCCAATCGCAATTTTGATGTTGAATGGTGTTGGATTTTGGAATCTCGTTGCTCGTTTTGGAAAGTTTCAAGAGGGTATAGTATCGATTCGGTTTTTCTTGAATAAAATCGTGGAGAATAATATGGTTTTGTGATGTGTTCTATAATTTGGAAAATTTCATAAGAGAGCTTTTTTTTAAGTAAACGATTAAGATGTGAAAGAAATCGATTTATAGAGTACATATTGTGAGAAATATGTTCTAAATATAAATCTTTGATATTATTAATATATATTATTAATTTATAATATATATAATATAAATATATTAATATTATAATTATTAATTTATTTCAATATTTTATATTACACTTACTAAACGAAAATTTGATTAGATTTATTTTTTTAATTGGAGTTAAGTGTACAAATTTCTTATTTCATCCTTATCAATTATAAAAATGGATACGTATCTTGTTAAAATTTTCTGCATACAAATATAAATCTTGATTTTTATGTAACTAATTTTAAATTGGTTCACTTAATATTTAAAAATAAACTAGTTGAATTAAAAGATTTAGAATATTGAAATATCAAAGAAAACAGATAATTGTGCATAAATTATTTGATTTCAAATTACAATTATTTTAATAATTCATTCATAGGAAAAATATAATATAATTTCTGTATCATACTGTATTATAAACAAGAACTTCCATTAATTATAATTTAATATGAAGAAAAAGTGATTCATCTCTTTTGGAAATGCCCTAAATGTAAGAAAAAAAAAAAAAAGAAAATTGTGACATTATTATTATACTGTACAAAGGAAAATTGACTCTCGAGAATCTTATGACTCTGAGTCATTTTTCATCCAGTTCACTCAACGATTAATTAATTAATAAAAATTAATCGAATTTAAATCGATCATCACTTTCCTTTAAACCATACAGTTCGATAAAAGAGGAAGAAGAAGAAAAATTTTGACGAGTGAATTGAACTTTCTTAAAATAAAATAAAAACTTACTAATACACTCAACAACAAAATTATTAATTATAAATAATTCCATAATTCTACGAATTAATTAATTCAAGAATTAATACACGAAATTCTTCATTTTCACTAACGGCAATTGTTCCTCTAAAACACTTCCATCCCACCAAGATGAAAAATTGCTCGAGAGAGGCAAATCCTTTTCAGAAATATTTTTCTCCAAATTCTCGTAACCACAGATGTTCCTCGCAACTCGACGACCTAACGAAGTTTCGAAAGCGTTCCACCGTTGATACCAGATTTGCCGCCCATTGTCGACCGCGCACAAACAAAATTCTTTTCGTTCCAAGCGAAACTAGATCGTTCCGTATCAAATCTGCGATGATAGGTGCACGACCACGCATCTATAAATACACACAGGGCTCGGTGAACTTGCGCCGGGATTCCGGTGAAACTTTAATGACTTTTTGTACCCTCCAGCCAACCACTTTATTTTAAGGGCACCGTAAATAACTGTAGACTCTCTGTCTCAAAAGTTTCTCTCTCTCTCTCTCTCTCTCTCTCTCTCTC
>NW_006263386.1:1256914-1263187 GCF_000469605.1 Apis dorsata
TGGAGGTCGTCGTTGAAAAAAAACAGTCGTGAATAAATAATCACGAATCATCGAGCGATATGTCGTAGGGAATAATTTAATGCTTCATGGAAGTTATTTTAGCAATGGCGATTCTGATGTTTCATTTTTTCCAATTGTGTTATTGGAAACTTAAAATTTTATCAAAGCTTAGAAAGTTTGGAAAAATTGAAAGATATTTATATATTGTATCATTTATAGAGATATTTGTTGATTAAATCAAAGTACATGTAATTAAATTTTTTATTATTTAATAACACTTTCATGCAACTAACTACTACAATATAAAATATTATATAATAAATAAAAATATAATTTCTAATTAAGTAAGTTCCAAAATAACTTATTTAAAATTATTATCTCAAAATTAAAAAATTAAAAAATTCTTATTGACTTATGAAGTTGGTAATTATCATATAATTACTTGAATTGAAATTGGATTTATTAGATTTTTATTTCTCATAAAAATCTACAATGAATATTTGCACATACTCTTTTTAAATTTTAGTAGTTGTATGAAAGTACTATTAAATAATAGGAAATTTAATATATATATAAAAATATTTTCGTACATCATTGCATAAAGTATCCAATTCATTCTCCAAACAAGTACTATACTATAATAAATTAAGAAAATTTATATAAGAAGTAGAAAAAAAAATATTTGAATACTTAATTAATAATAAATTTAGAAATAAATAATAAATAAATAAATTTAAATTAAATATAATTAATAATAAATAATAATAAATTTAGAAATAATAATGTATGACTATCTTGCTCGTAACTTGATTTTAATTTTCCAAATCTTATATATCCGTTCCATAATTCAATTTTTGATCGATTCGAGTTACTAAGCTACATTATCGAGAGTTACAAGAAAAGTTGCAAAGTGCTTTGAAACTATTGTTCCCGTGCAATTTATTTTTCTTTGCAACTGGCTATAACTTATCAAGCAGAACCTTCCGTTTGTTAAAATATCTGCTCGATTAAAAAATAAAAAATTATTACAACTTTCGTGTACCTTGATCGTAATACTATTCTCGAATGAAAAATTGTTACAACTTTAATCTCGAGTTCGTCGTACCCGATCAATCACGAAACAAAATATTTGGAAAACAATGCGATATTAAAAATTTATCGACAAAACGTGAGAAAGTTAAAAATTTTTCTTTGTATATAAAACCATAATTTACAAGGAATCGAATTCATAGGATTCGGAAATATTCTTGATACAAACCGATATAGAAGAATAAATAACGGATTCTCATCGTTCGAAGAGAAATGAAATTTTTCGCGATGTTTATTCCCCTCTTGCACAACTTCCCTCCATGTTGCAACAAACGTAACAGCGCCACAATCCCTTAATCACGGCTCATGAAAGAAAGATCAGCACGAAGTCGCATTAAAAGTACATTAAGAAGAATTACCCGCGCCCTTTAAATTATGGAACACGCCTGAATTTTCCATCGTTCGATTATCCAAAGAAGAAGAAAAAAAAGAAAGAAAGAAAGAAAGAAAGAAGGGAATAAAGGAATGGCCGAATCCAAAAAACGATCGAGAGAGAAATTAACGAACTTTGTGCCCGTGAGGGACCAAGGAGGAACACTTTCGTTGCTTCTCTCTCATTTTCCAGACGATTATTCGGCCAGGTCGGTTTCCATGACCCACTTGAAATTTACGCTTTTAAGGAGGAAGGGGAAGTTTCGAAGGTCCCGACCGCGGCGAATATTCAACGGACCAACTGTTAAGTGCCCAAAGACACGATTCCACGTCTGTGTAACGGCAATTCACTCGTCCAAGAATGTTCCTCACCTTGCCATTACATATCGTTACACGAGAGACGATATTTTTTAATAAAGAAGAGATTGCTATCGAATTTTTTTAATCGAAATTAAAATTATTTGTTTAAGTCTGAAAGAAATTGTACATTTCTAAGATAACAATTGTACGGTATACAATTAAATATATAATTCATAATTATATAGTTGTGTTATTTAAACAAATATAATTAAATATTTAACATTCGATGTACATAATAGTAAATATATTTCTGCAAATATCTCGAAGATTAAAATAGTCGTATTTATAGGAAAATTGTTCACAATGATGATCTTGGCAACATGGCTCAATAGTTAACTTACAACACTGTACAATTAAACGTACAATTTTTCGTTCTCAGCTCTCGAGATATACATAAATATGATGCCAATGAAAATTGAATTTTTTTAAACTTCGCATTGGCGATGTCTCCTATTTATTTTTCAATTATAGTAACATTCTACTTGACAAAAAGAAAAAAAAATCATTGCAATAAAATCGCACGATTTTAAAAATTATCTATCTTATCCTTTTCTTAGAATTTAGATTTAAAATTATATAAAGACACAAATTTATATGATCCACGAAAGTATCGAATATTTCTTCGTTTTCTTATTTTCCTCTTCCGCGATTAAATAGCAGGTTGAAGGATTAACAAATAACGCTATTCGTTCATCGATCTCGTCGATCAGATCGTAAATAGATTAAACTTTCTTCGTTGTCGAATGTAGCTTATGGGGAAAGCTTTTCCTCCCTTCGTTCCTCGAGCCTTTGTAATCCTCATAAATTAGTTTGTCGTAAAATCAAGCCGATGGTAACCTCTACTTCTACTTGGAGTCGTTCTTCGACGAGAATCATTCGGATTTAAAAATCCAATCCATTTCTCCGATTCTGGTACTCGAACAGTTGACTCTTACGTTGCTTCCCGAAATTTTAGTTAGATCCGCTAGTTCTGCGTATTAACCGCTTCCCAATTTTTCAAAAAATTTCCTGGAAGCCAATATGGAAGCTGGTTTATGGAGATGAATTAATGAGAGGAAATTTTTTTTTTTTTTGGTGAAGAGAAACGATGTTCGATATTTTAATCCAATTGGATTACAATTTTTTTTTCTTTTTGTAAATTCGTTGTATTAAATTATATTACAAAGAAATGAGCTTCGTGTGGAAACGATGAGATGGTATAGAGAGTGGAAGTCTTTTTTTTTATTTATATTTTAAAAATTGTGGAAATAATATTTTATTACGATTTAATATTTATAGACTTTTGTGAAAAAAGTTATAGTTTTGGAAAAACTGGAAGGAAGGTAGATAAAAAATTTCGTATTTAAAAATGTTGAAATATGTAGCTATTTACACGCTCTTTGCATAAAATATCGTTAATTCAGCATTTCGAAACACGTAAATAAATAAATGAAAAAGTATTCTAAATTTATCTCGTTAAAATTTTTTTTATTAATTTTATACAAAATTTTTCTGAATCGACTGATAAATTCGATCATTTCTCACGTCAGCCAGAAGAATTTTATCCACAGATAGTCATAATTTAACGACACGTCTTGAATGCATAAAGAAATCGTCAAAATTCTTCCTGTAATTCTGCGAAACGACAATTTCGTTCTTCTGTTGGAACTCGTTAAACTCGTTAAATGATTCTTAAATGGAAATAAACTTGGTGGCATATTTCTCAAGTTATGGACCATCTCTTATCCGAGTCAATTATAAAAGTTCGACTCGATTGTATCCTAAAACTGATAGATAACTGATACTTCGTTTGGAACTCGAAGGAATTAAATATTCGTCTAATTGACGAGTTTCGCCACTCTCTTCTTTTTATACGATATATTAAAGAAACCAGTAGGAAAATAATCTTGAATATTCAACAATTTTAACGTATTGATTACCGATTTCAAAAATTGACTGACAAAAAAATATTTATACTATATGGAAAAAAGAATAAATTAAATCGCAGAGACATCGATTATCACATTTTCATTATGAAAATGTTAATTATTTAAATACATTCATAATGAATTCATCAAAGATCGAGTCAGAATTGAAGTTCCAAAAATGACGACACAACACGAAATATTTGCATAAATTTACAGTATTATTATCCATTCAAAAAATGAAACTTGTTATCATTTACTAACTAATTCGATGAAGCTGTATGAAATTAATTTTCATAATAAAAATAATAACATTTTTAAATTCTCATCTTGATAAAATTACCATCTATAATAAACCTCTTTACCTTAAAACGTGTCGTAAAAAAAAAAAAGAAGAACATTTCGTACGTTGTAAACATTATTTTAATATCGATACAACAATTGTGCCCAGGTAAAAAATCCATCTCTCAATTCTCTTCAGTTGGAAAGAAGGCCTCTTTAGCCTCTGAGATACAATTGTTTGTAGACGACGATGGAATGATATTCCGGAATCCGCGCATCAAAGCTTTTACACGGGGGCTTGTTTGAGGACGTGGAGTGACAGGGAGCAAACAGCGTGACGACGATACGACGATAAAAGATGATTAAGTGCTATTCCAGCAAAAACCCGCTATATATTGCATGTTAATTGCATCGCGGTTAATTAATCGCCAAACGTTTCGCAAAGAGACAAAAGGCTTTTAAAAGGCGGGGAGGGGGGAGAGGAGGAGGAATGTCCTTTGTTCTCTGAGAAACGTTCTTGTTAACGTTTACACGGGCAAAAAGTTTTTTCTAATAAAGCCTATAAGCTTGTGGTCAAACGGCAATTCGTGTTACGAATTATTTAAATACAATTTTTCTTTTCTTTTTCTTTCTTTTTTTTTTTTTTTTCTTCCAATTATTTCTAACTCTCTCTCAAATTGGTGGTCCCGCTCTTACCACGTTCCAAATTGCACATTTTTCTGCGTTACGAGAATTATTCAATCTTTTTTTTTGCGTTTTTCTCCTCTTCTTCTTTTTCGAGAATTACAGGTAGATGAACGTCAACGTGAGCTTAAAATCGAGAGATCGTTTAATTTCAACAATATTATTGAGTTGGTATATACGAATTCTATTTCATTCTCTTGAGAATTTAATCAAGATTGATACAAAACATCCAAAAATTTTCTACGAATTATTTATCCACATCGAACAATTTCAAAAAGTTCAAAAATTGTAATTTTAATTTTTTGGCCAAGGAATTTTTTATTCTGCTGGATCCCCCTCCCCAAAAAAAGGGGACGATCTCAAGAAATTTATTTCAAAGGTTCACTTTTCGAGAAGAGAAATCGTCCATCGAGTTTTCCATCAGTGGATAACATTTCAGGAAGGAACAATTGAACGTGTACACCGGTGATCAGATTTAATTAGATCACATCAGAATTGACGGCATCCCGGTGAAACATACCAATGGACACACGTTTGTTGCTTTTCACGCGATTATGATTCAGAATAGATTAACCGTTATGCGTATATGTACGCGTATATACAACGCTACTTGTATTTCTACGTGGATGCCATCTATTTGCTAATTACTAATAGTAGACGGCGCGTTGGTCCATACACACACGCGTTGGATAAGCCTGGAAACTCGACCAGAGTAAACATAGAGAACTATTGAATCAAACTACTCCTATTTGACTTATACCGTAATATATGTTTATTAAACATCGGTGAACGTAAAGTTGCCGGATTAAAGCTGATGTTGCGAAAGTAATTTGTTTTGAACTTTTTTCATTGTATTGGATAAGGAGAATTTCAGAAATTAATGGGAATATATGGTATTATGTAATTTGCCTTGAGTGGAAAATTGTTGGCATTACATTAAAATAAATAAGTGGTTATTAATTGAGGATAATAGCAACGATCCGCGAATTGTTTCGTTGATAAATGTACTTTTATCGTCGAATAACATAAGTGGAATGTTATTCGTGAGAAGAGTTGCGTGGAAGGTTGATTCTGTAGAAAGCAAATACAAAAGTTGTTGTAAAATATGTATAGGTTGTTTATCTAATTGTAAGCAGTTTAAGTTTATTATATTAGATGAGGAAGACATTTTCTTGATTTTTCTGTTTGTTTTAACTTGTTTAAAGTCAATCCTCCGAAGCTCTTAAGCGTGGCCAGTCTGTAATGCTCACGATACAATATATTGTTTAACCTGTGAATAATTACTTTAATTTACACACGTGATTAAATTTTGAAATATTTTGATATTTAAATTTAAATATTCTATACGTTTAATAAAAAAAGAAAAAGTTCATCAAAATCGGAATGCATTAATTACCGATAATTATTTCGAAAACTTGGTCGATTAAATCCAGATTTTACACTTAAATAAATAACTAATCACAGAAAGCAATTTTTCTTCGTTATTTATTTCCTCCGTTATTTATCTCACATCCAGATTTAATTCCATCTCGACGAGATATCTCGCTTATTAATTTTTCTTTCCTTTTTTTTTTTTTTTTTT
>NW_006263386.1:1263566-1264491 GCF_000469605.1 Apis dorsata
CAATTAGGATACCATTTCACCGGTTTTACGATCTAAAAATTCGTTAATAACCAAACTTTTATATATCACACGTAATATTACAATTTGAAATTTGAAATTTTTCCTTACATTTCCCCCCCTCCCCCCTCCCAATATTTGTTAATATTAAAGCACCCGTTTGGACGATTAATTAAAAGCTCGTTTATTTTCATCCTGTCTATATCTGACTTAAGCCTCGGCCAATTTATGCAAATATAGGGTAGTATCGCACTTTCTCACTTCAGCCTGAATCCTCCCTCTCCCTCTCTCTCTCTCTCTCTGATTGTATGGATACACGAGTATACTACCTGCCTACTAATTACCGGTGCTGGAACAGTGCCTTGGTCCAGATCCTGAGGTAAGATATCCCTCCATATATGAAACCATACGTCAAACCAGCCGATTGTAATAACACTTCGGTGCTGTAACATCGCACGCATATCTGAACGCATACGTGCGTAATATTCGCGGTTACGCGTATGTATACGTGAGCAGAAATGGAACGTGGATTGTTAATTGCGCGGTTTTCGAACAATTTCCAAACAATTTTCACGCTATTAGCAGCGTAGCGTGTAGAAAAGTCCAAGTCGCAGTTTTATGCGCGTGTATTTTTGATATTATGATCGATCGAATTTTATTCGTCGGGGTTTAATTCGCGCGTCAAGAATGAAGAGGTCAGTTGAGATATCCTTGGAGAGATATATTTTTGTTTTTTGACTGGAGAATTTCGATCGAGGAAATCTGGAAATTAGAATAAGTTGTAATAATAATGGGAACGATGACGAATAAATTAAATAAGAGACGTGAGAAATAAGTTTTAAGTTTCTTTCTTCAAGAGAAAGACTTTCGAAATAGAATAATGTCAATAATATAGTATAGTATTCGAATGGTTGAAAATAAATTATTC
>NW_006263386.1:1265010-1268031 GCF_000469605.1 Apis dorsata
AAAAGATGGAAGAACAACGCTAATATTATATTTAATAATGTCTGATAGTGGAGTTACGCATTTAAACATTAGACATTAAATTTGAGATAAATTTTGAATTTTTTCTAAATAAGATAAAAACATTTTAAAATATTCAAACATCGAATTTAAATTTAACATGAGCAATTCTTTGTTATATTAAATTCTCTTTAAGAAATATAATTTTTCAAGATTTTCGAAAGCATTTCCTGGAAAAGTGAAACGAGGTAAATTAAAATTATCGTACATTTTAATCTAGATTCGATGGATTTCAATCCACGTATTACAGTTCTTTCATCGACGATTCGAAACACTTTTATATATACTTATCGATCGATTTATACATTTGTGCAAATGAAACGTCGGAATAAGAGTTCGTCGAAGGATTAAAACGTAATCTAGGAGGGTTTGAAATTGAAATCCAGTAAATCAAATCCAGTGTTCAAGAATGAATCGTATACCATCATTTCCTAGAAATTCAGGCAACGATCCTCGGTTATCAGTTTGAGCGAATCGGTCTGTAAAGGTAATCGGTGAACAGCCGTATTTGGTATTCCTTTCATTGCGAAGATTCGAAGATCATGATTCAAAGCTTGTGGATACACGTCGAATTCGATTCTCATTCGCTCGGATCGTGTGCGTCCTCAAGGATCGTGTATCGTGGATGGAAATTTTAATCCTGATGTGTCTATTTCTTCAAACATTTTTCTTTTTTTTTTTTCAAATGTGAGACGTTTGTTGCTTTTGCGATAATAGGTTAAAAAAATTCTTACAATGTTTTTTTATTTTATTTTAGCATCATTATCAAGTTCTGGTTGTAAAATCTTTTGTTAAAATTTTATAAAAAAAATTTATATAAAGTTTCTACAAAAGATTATTATTGAAACTTAATCGTAATATTAATTTATAATTAATTGTAAATATTGAAAAGGTATATATATATATATAGGTAAGAAAGAGGGATGTGCAGGAAATGATGATGCAATTTTTTAATTACCAACTTTGTTGGACAACTTTGTTAATTTACTTGAATTTTATAAATTGATGGATTTTCTGAGAGGAGAGGTAAACTTACAGTTGTACTTCGTGACTTCTCTGTCCATTGTCAATTAACGGCAAGACGAGGTTCTTGCAATTTTAAAAAGGGTTTATCGACTGCAGTCAATGTAGGTCGTAAGGAGAGATACAAAAGTCGTTCTGGGATTGGTGCGTTTTAATTTTGTAAAATTTATATAGAAATCGTTGTAATTAAATTATTTCGTTTCTGACTCTATTGATTTCATCTTTCTTGTAAAATGCTCGATTTTATTTCATTCGCAATAGTTCCTTTTACTGTACATCTTAAATTCTGGTTCCAGTTTCCCATTCGAGAAAGATGGATTAAGTTTGCGGTGGATAAAGTCTATAAATCGTCCAACTTTAACTCAGACCGTCGGTGGTGTAATTAAAGACAGCATTCCAGGATCGAACTATCTCGAAACTACTTCAAGTTCAACAGGAAAGAATTCATGATAAATTGTGATCGTTTTGAGAAGAAGAACAAAATGAACGAATCGTTATCACAATCTTGCTTATTTCGAACAAAATGGCTGGATAATTTGCCAATCATTAATCCTTTTTTTTTTTCTAATCAAATTTTTTTTAGAAATGAAAAAATAAATTTATTTTATAATGATAATGAATCTGAACTACATAAAATACGACATATTTTATATTTAAAAATCATCGAATGATGGAAGAACAAAATGTTAAAATCTAAAATCTAACTTGATTTAATTTGATACGAATTTTTTAAATAATTGATAATAATAAGAAAAGAAAGTTCTATAATCAATTTTTTCCGAATATAAATCCAAACAAAAGAATTAACTCAAAAGTTAATTCAAGATTGTCAATAAAATGATCAATAGAAATTATTTTAGACCCAAATGAAATACAAATTTTCAATGTTTGTATTAATTATCGAAAATAATTATTTTCAAATTAAGAATCCTAGATAGAGATAATAATTCAATCTTTTTTTTCTATTCTTTCTTTCATAAAACAAAAACGAAATTCTTTCCTTCTTCTTCTTTTTTTTTAAGCATTTACAAACGTGTCTCATAAAATTTTCTTAACATCTCGTAAACTATTCTCTCAGTGTCTGGTGAGAATTAGATTTTTGGCAAGCGGTAAAAAGTATAACGTCGTCGGAATGTACATACTCGAGCGTGAAGATCCTCGAAATCCTCTCGCACTTGAAAGTGAAGAATTCGTTTCAATGCGCTCGCGATTCTTGTTTAAACTGACAAAATCAAATTTGCAAAGGCGTTTGTTTACCACCGCGTGCAATTTCACATTTTCACATTTCATTTGTGATATAATTACAATAATATTGCGAGCAGCAACTTTATCTCACTGTAAATTCTCATTTTCATTCGTATTTTCGTTCATGAAAGCGATAATAAATTGAAAATTCGATCAATAGATTCGACGATTAAGATCAAATTCTTGAATTTGCAATTTGAATTTTGTTTACCTCTATATATAGATTTTTATTAATTTTTCTCTCATTCGCGTGATAATGATTAATAAGGGAATTTTACATCGATAGAGATCGATTGGAACAGAAATTTACTTTTCCCCCAGAGAGTCAGTCGACGATTAGTCAAAAAGAGAAGAGAAAACGGAAATTCGAAAAAGGAAATAATTTATCGTGGCTGGATTCCAGAGAATGGGGGATGGGAAGAGGGAGAAGTTTTTAAGGAGAAAAATGGAAGTGGTGATGCAATTAGTCTTCCATATCATTTGTTTTATCGCTTCCCCCTCCCCCCTTCTCTCTCGTTTTTGTTTTTGCTCGACAACTTTCGTTTCAGATCCTTTTCGTGAAATTATTTCCACGCGTTTTGCGCCTTCGAACGTTTAATTCCTCTTTCTTTGCAATTTGGTCATTTCGATCTTATGCAAATTGTAGAAATTATGGAAAAATATTTAATTGCAATTTCTTTTTATTTTTTTTTTTTT
>NW_006263386.1:1268366-1273309 GCF_000469605.1 Apis dorsata
ATGTAAACAATGATTTTGAAAATAAATACAAAAGATTGTATCAATGGTTCGACTCTGTGTATACTATGGATGAATTATATAGTCATTTATTCTAGTAATTCAATTAATCTCTCCTTATCATGGTAAACACGTATATTTTTGAAGGATCAGTAATTTTATTATTATATCCATATATATTTATCAATTTGCTTTTGCATTTTAATGTTATATAAAAGGATAATTTTTCATATCTTTTTGACAAAACGCTGTTGTTTATTCGAGAAAAACCATTGGAATTTCTTTTTAGAAATTTTATTTGAAAAATTGATTGATTTATTTAAAATATTTAATTATTACGGAACTAAAATCGATATACGCGTGCATAAAAAAAAAACGAAAGAGAATATTTTAAAACAGCGATGAATTCTTAAAAATTTTTTAAAGGTCTGTATATTACATATAAAAGTTCTTTAATATAAACAATTCGATCGTTTCCGACATCAACAAAGTTAACAACAAAGTTTTGAGAATCCACTTTCTTTTCAATTAAACTCTATTAAAAGACGATAGAAAAGTGGCCACGCACCGGAGGAAATGTTCTTCTCTTCATCAACTTCATCTTTACCTTTGCTTACAAACTTTTATCGCAATATCCTTCTTCGTTACTTCCAACCTTGCCTCGAAACGTTGAAATTTCCTAGCAAGCGTGAGATAACTTTCGTGAAATACATTCCAAAATGAATTAGCTGAATCAATTCCAGTTCTTCGAAAATCGATTGGATCGACAATGATCCGAGTCTTTTCTCAATGAAGATGAGAAATACTTTAAATACTCGAATTTCTTCCCCGATGACAATTTACAAAATTTCATGAAAAATATCCCCAATACTCGATCTCGTTTTTCGTCAAAAAACGTGGAAGATAATAAAATAAACAAAATATATTCTACGATGCGAAAAACTTTCTCGTCATGGGATAAAAGGAGCGCACGAAATAATCCGTGTACAGCAGTATAAACCGAAGTACAGCATCAAGGAGAGGTCCATAAAGAGGCCTTCTTAAAAATTTTAACGGCCACTTAGAACTAATAGAAATTTCTATCTCTACGAGTTCCATCTCTAATTCGTCCTTCGTGTTTTAAAGGGAGGGAAGGAAATTTCTATCGATTCTCGTATTCAAATATAAAAATAACATATTTTTCAACGAAATAAAGTTCGTTCGATTTCGAAATATTTCTAAAAATATTGGAATATATAAATTGGAATTAGAAATAGATTTTTGAAACTCTGACTCTTTGTTGTATTCAAAGAATAGTTTCTATTTATTTCAGATGATTTATATGATCACTAATGAAAAAGATTTATTTCTACATTAATTGAGAGTATTACCTGTATATGTAATCTTTTTCCTCTTTCTATAAGAAGAATTATATAATCTCAAATTTTGCCAATACAAGGAAATAGTATTTCTAATAAAAATTTTAATTCAACACTCTCCATAAAAATCTTCAAATGGTATTTGCTTACGGAAACATTACGATCCTCTGTTATTTCTTTTCAAGTTACCCCGTTTATAAAATATAAGTATAACTAAAAGTTATCTTTTTGCCTTTTCTTGGATTATTCACTGAAACTTATTCGTTGCTGCTTACGACGTATAATGGATAAACAGGTCCATATCACGGAAACCAGGTTAATGGTGGACGATTTAGTCATATTCAGCTTGAACGATATCACGTTTATCCGGGATGGGCTTCTTAATGCCCGATAAAAATCTCCGCATATGTGTCGAATTGTAACGTAATTCTTCCACACAGTTGCAGAGGGTGGTAAATAACGTCTATTCTCGATACAAGAGAAATACAAATGTATGGAATATTCATAAAAATCAGAATTACGATTTTTCAAACGAACAATTATACAGAACCAATATAAAAGAAAAAAGAAAAAAAAGAATTCGTTTCCTTAATGATAAAAATTTTCCCTCTTAAAGAAATGTTTATTCAGTCTCGGGCATTAATCTCGCTTCGTTATTAAAGATTCGAACTATTCTCTCTCTTTATTAAATTTCTTTTCTTTATATCATAGAGAATAATAAACTGCAACTATTTTCGTACGATTTGACTATCAACCCTTTATCGAACCTTTTTCCACCACAATCGATTCAATTGAAAATCCTCCTCCCCCAATAGCAATCCAAACACGCGTTTTCGAGAATTCGAAAAACCATTGTTATCATATTTACATACCATAACTCGTTCCGATCAACTGGAACATTTATCGATCCACTATCGACCGTTATCGATGTTTCTCGACCAGAGCACAGCCATCCTCGTGAAACTACCCTCCTTGAACGTGCCGCCACTGGCGTGGTCTCTGACCATTGTTGCCCAAAGATAAACAGTTACAGCGACAAAGTTAACGTACTCCCAACAGATCCTCCCCCTCTTCCTCTTATCTGATCGCCGCTGTCCGTTCATATCGAGTTTTACATCGGTGGAAAGCATCGAACCGAAACTGGAAGGAGATAAATTGATGAGAGGAGGGAGGGGAAAGGGTTGGTTCGTGTGTCAAACCTCCAAACTTCCTTCACCGGAAGTCCCTTTTAAAAGCGGGATTATTTGAATATTATTTATTATTTAGCCTGGAGTCCTCGAATAATTTTAATGCGATGCTAAAAATCCACCGATCCTGGAGATGATGGAGGAGGAGGAGAAGGAGGAGGAAGGGGTTGTTCATCGAACTGAAACTGGAAGGAGATAAATTGATGAGAGGAGAGAGAGGAAAGGGTTCGTATGTCGAACCCTCCATTTCACCGGAAGTCCCTTTTAAAAGCGGGATTATTTGAATATTATTTATTATTTAGCCTGGAGTCCTCGAATAATTTTAATGCGATGCTAAAAATCCACCAATCCTGGAGATGATAGAGAAGGAGGAGGAGGAGGAGGGGGGGAGGGGTTGTTCATCGAACTAAAACTGAAAGGAGATAAATTGATGAGAGGAGGGAGAGGAAAGGGTTAATTCGTGTGTCGAACCCTCCAGTTCATCGGAAGTCCCTTTTAAAAGCGGGATTATTTGAATATTATTTATTATTTAGCCTGGAGTTTTCGAATAATTTTAATGCGATGCTAAAAATCCACCGATCCTGGAGATGATGGAAAAAAAATTTGAAAAAAAAAAAAAAAAAAATAAGTTATAAAAACTTTTAAATATCCATCAAATTAAACATCAGATTATAACTTATCAAAATAAATTGAAATCATATATTGTTATACATTTGTGTCTTTATATGAACACAATAATTTTGAATTTGCCAATCCATTCTTATTTCTGGAAAAAATTAAAAAAAATAAATAAATATTTAGTTTACAATATTTTATATATATCATAATCACAAATTCATATAAAAATAAGATTTAATATTATATTAATATCTTGTAGATCTTCAATATAGAAGCATGTAAGAAAAAAAATCATAAATTGTCATTGTTAATTATAAAAAAGTCAAAAAATCCTAGAAAATTTAAAAGTATAGAAACTTTTTATCAATAACACATAAGAATTAAAAGAATTTCAGATTTTTGACAGATTGATTTTATATGAACATTTTGTACTATATGTTATATGTTAATTATATTTAAAAATATAAGAACTTTCATTTCAGTGGAAGGAGGAGGAGGAGGAGGAGGAGAAGGTTGTTTATCGAACCGAAACTGGAAAGAAATAAATTGATGAGAGGAAAGGGTTGGTTCGTGTGTCGAACCCTCCAGTTCACCGGAAGTCCCTTTTAAAAGCGGGATTATTTAAATAATTTGACCTGGAGTCCTCGAATAATTTTGATATTAAAAATCCACCGATCTTGGAGATGATAGAGGAGGAGGAGGAGGAGAAGGGGGTTGTTCAAAGCAAATGCGGCTTTCTCTTCTTTCTTCCTTTTTTGGGAAACGGTATCTTTTTTCTTTTTCTCTCTCTCTTTTTTTTGAAGGGCAGAGGCTTTTACATTTCTGAGTTTTTAAAACGTGGAAAAAATTGGATGTATCTTGTTTCTTTTAAATCTTTGAAATTAAAAAATAAAGGATTAATATATTTTTGGGGAAAAGAGGTTCAATTTTAATTGAACGTTGTATTCTGAAAGTTTTTCAAAACAATTATTGGTTTGATGTTTTGATGCTGTTGACTGGACAGTGAAAACAATAAATAAAAATGGTTTAGTTGAATATATTTAATTATGCGTGATTGCGCGTATCTGTTTACAAAACATTTGAAGTATTTGTATGAAATAGTGATATTGCTGGCAACATTCAATAATAAAATCACGGTATAAAATTTCAGTGAACTTTAAATTCTATAACAGGTGCAAATTGAAAATTTTTGATGTCAAGATTGAATCAAGTATGATCCTTCCATTGAACACTTTCATTATATTCTAAATTTCTCTTATATTTTTAATCACACTAGTGTAGTATAATAAAACCTTATTATAAACTTTCCAAGAGATTAGATGTTGAACGATATCGGGGATACCGGCTTGCGGAAGTTAAAATTGAATTTCTCTTCGAATGTATTTTTCTATACAAGCTTTCGAGCATAGAAAAATTTGATAGCATTTCTAAACTTTCTTAGTTAAACAATTATTTATATATCACTAACCTAATAAAGTGTATCTAGAATTTCGAGTATTGGAATTAAATATATATCTCAGATTCGTATAAAAAAGACTCCTCGATTTAATTTCATCGATTCGATTCCTGGATAATAATAATATTCGAAATAATAACTCGTTTCTATATTAATCAAGCTACTTACTTGAAATAAATTCCATCCGTTCCATCTATGAATTTATATTTTTAAATCAGATTTCGTCGATCGAGTTTAATTCGATCTCTTTCACATTTTAAATTGAAGTAAAAAATCATGTTTTTTCTCTATATTCACACACACACGCATACATATATATATATATAT
>NW_006263386.1:1273451-1281061 GCF_000469605.1 Apis dorsata
AAGCAACACCGGCGTAGGAAAACCGATGTCCAATCGCTTGTGACCGAACCGTATTTCATTGATTAGAACGTACAAGGCTGTTTCATCAGGAAATCCGGCCGGTTCCCTGTAACGTTAAACGGGATTCCATCACGAGTGGAACGAGAAGCGTTATTTGGTGTTTTTCAATTTCGCGCTGCCGTACATCCGGCGTGGAGATCGATCTCCGGCGTGATTATTGCTCCAAGTGTGGTGGATACACACGCCCTCCCTTTTTGTTTCGTCAATTAGAATTTTTCTTTTTTTTTTTTTTATCTTGCTTCGAATTCTTCCAGGCAAAGAAATTTAAAAAAAAAAGAAAATAGATATATGCATAACTTTCGTTGCAAAATTATATTTCTGCAAAAACTTTGAATTGCACAGAAAAAAAATCGAAAGGGTGCAGAAGTTCTAATAAATTAATTAATTTTCTCTCTCAAATTCCAATTCCAATATTTTGATATTCATCCATTCTTCAGAGATTCGAACGTCAAATATAAAATTAATGTAGTCTAAAATAGTTTCTGATCTGAAAACTTACTTCATACACCCTCTTACGAAGGGGGCTCTCGTATATCTTAGTCCAGTACGGTTACAAGTTTATCCAACATCTCGAAAGTAATTCGCACGTATGCAACGTATGCGATAAGGTAAGGTAATTATAGCCTCGTTGTTGGTCACGTTCAATGCGGAACAATTTCCATCCGTTGATAAAGGTTTGCGGCATTTAAGGATGGAGAACCGATCCAGGAGGGGGAGGTGTATGTGGGATTGTCACGTACTTGACGAGAGTGTGTGAAGCGGGGGGAAAAAAAGAAAGGGAGAAAGAAAGAGAGGAAAGAAGTTGCCAGCTATTTCACACGGAGCTGGATATTGTGCAGTGAACAAAATATCGTCCGCGCACGTGACGATAACATTAGTGGTAAATGGGTCAACGGGGTGGTTTTATATATATGTATATATCTTTCGAAAATTCGAAAGGAAACTCCCTTCTATGTCAGTAGAAATTGGGTTCGAGGGGAAAAGAAACGACTCTAGGAGAATTTGTTTTATGGGAGAATTGGAAAAAAAAAAATTGTTCGATGAAACGAAATAGGACGATATCTCGAAAATGCAAAATCGAATTATTATTTAATTATTTCTTTTCTTATTTTTGTTTTATAATTTGATTTATTATTGGAAGAAAGGAAGAAAATTATCTTCAATTTTTATTATTTTACTCATCCTTTTTTTCGTATTCATTTATATACGAATTGTACAAAAGTTTACAATCTCTGAATAAAATGACTCGATTAAAAGTATTCTTGTTCGTTATAATAACAATAAATAAAATATACGATCAAATATCAAAATATAAGGATATCAAAATTATATGTTGAATTTTATTATATATATAATATATATAATATTATAAATTTATATATTTCTTTTTATATATTTTTTCGCAGTTCGTTAAGAGACAAAATTTTCTTTCTACTCTTAAGTACTCCTTGTTTACTTTTCTCTGAATATTTATGGAAATAGACGCAAGATTTTTTCATTTTACAAATAACTTGTAATACAATAATAAAGATACGTTTCTCGTCCGATTTTACGAGATTTATAATCATTCGCCATAGATCCTCGCAACAAGAAGAAAATTTACCAAAATATATATCACGAAATTTAACATTTCCATTAAATTAAAAATAATTAATCTGTTTGTACAATTCGACAGGAGAAGTTCGATCGATGTTTTCACGATGGAGTTTTCTTGAAAGGAATTGATTAACGTGGAAGAAGGAATCGTGGATGATTAGAAGATAAATGGAATCGAGATCGGATCGCTACGTTTTCGATGATCGCTCGATGATTGATGGCAGTCTCTCTGCATGCACGTGCATCGACGTGGCGAGACAAACGATCTTGTTCGGATCGTGTCCAGAGGGGGAGGGAGGAGGGGGATGGAGAAGCGTTGGAAGCTCGAGCTAGGAGGAAATTGAAGTTGCTTTCGTGAACTCTCTCCATTCATGCGACCATTTGATGATGGAACGTGTTATTTACATGTAGAGATTTTGAGATTTTTCTTTTCTCTTGTGTTAGTTTTTTTTTTCTTCTTTCGAACAAAATAAAAATAGATATACGAAGATAAATTAAAGTAAAGTATTGTAAAGTAAACGATTGATAGATAGAGGAATCATTTGATGTAAAATTTTTATAAAAATTATAGTTTTAGCAATTATAATTTTCTTGAAAATTACTTTCAATCTTTTATTCTTTTATTCTCGCATTGTGCATTGAATTATGATATTCTTTATTACAAATCTGAATGGATAACAAGAGGAAAGAATGAAAATTTTGGCCAGTGAGGAAATGTTAATATGTTATAAAAATTACTAAGGATCTCTGGCAATAATATATAATAAATATATAATTTTGATAAATATTCGTTATTACAAATCTGAATGGATGAAAAAAGGAAAGAATGAAAATTTTGGTCACAAATATGTAAATAATGAAAAATTAAATTAATGTGTTATAAAAATTATTGAAGATCTAACAATAATATATAATAAATATATAATTTTGATAAATATTCGTTATTACAAGTCTAAATGGATGAAAAATGAAAAGAATGAAAATTGTGATCATAAATAGTGAAAAACTAAATTAATGTGTTATAAAAATTATTGAGGATCTAGCAATGATATATAATAAACATATAATTAAATAATAAATAAACATTTTGATAAATATTCTTTTATCTAGATGTGTATGAATATAAAAATGTGAACAGTACAGACTAATAAAATTCACAAAATATTTTTTTTTTACTTGTATCATAGTCAACAAAAAAAGAATAAAAATTTTCTGATCAATCCATTTTTAAAAATAAAAAATCGAGTATTAAAATTATATACTCGTTATTAAAAAAAGAATTATAATTGGATTTCAAATATAACTTATTTTACATGATAATGATAGTTCGAGAAAATTTGAAATGTTTCTGGGATTTTTTTTTTAAATTGTTCGATACCAAAGTTGGTAAAATTATCAAAACAGGTCTAGTTTTAGCCTGGCCTTCATATTAGGTGTTTAATGAAATATAGTGTTCAGTCTTTCGTACGAAAAAGGTCAGAAGGGGATTGCACGCGTGAAAAATTTATTTATACGTGATGTGATAATGTTTCGTTATTCTATGATTTTAATTGGTTTATCGTAATTCAAAGATTAATCGAATTCTTAAATTAATAAAAATGAAAATTTATTTTTCCTATTTTATATTCTAGAAAAGAATATTATTCTTCATTTTTGATAAAACACATTTTTAATATACTTTAAAATATTATACTTATAATATACTTATTCGTATCTTTTAAATGAATGAATTTTTCCAAATATTATTTATATATTGTTTAAATTCTATTTAAAAACAATGGATATTTGCAAATAAATTTTCTATTTTTAAATTTTTATAAATATTATTTACACGATTATCTACAATATTCATACAATATTAATTTTCGAGATATTCCATATAATCTTCAAATCTGTTATCATAACTTTGAAGCTGCTAAAAAAAAAACGTGTCAAAATTTACTCGAAAACTAAAAAATCATTTTTTGTAAAACTTATGAATGAGAAATTATTATATAAACTTTTCCAAAAATTTAAATCGCTTGTTTCCGCTTTCACCTTCAACGATTCTTAGATTCTCTTTTGAAGACAAAGAAATGATCGAAAAGTTTTTGAAATTCTTCCACGGCCAATTTATTTCCATCTTATAAAATTTTCTTCTCTAACTGTTTCGAAAATATACATTTCCCTTCCAGCGAACTCTGTAACATTGTAGACTTTATTCTAGAATCTTTATACGCTCGATTCTCGATTGAAAAATCTTATCTTCGAAACGACCAATCGTGAGAAGAACGAGAGTAAAAATTCCATTCCGTGATTCTCTGTACGGTAGTTTCTTTGTTTATGCAACTATTTCCGCGATAGGTTTGAATACAAGATTGCAGATAAGTTTGTACATCAAAAGCAACAAGTGGCCACGTATCACGTGCAACGTGAAATGTCGATAAAATGGCACCACCTCCCCCTGTACGCGATTTTGATATAGATTGGAAAAGCACTTAAAGCCAATGATTATTAAACATCATTATAATTTATGCCTGTTCATTTCTGTTTTCAAATAATCACGATCAAATTATCACTTCAATCCATCGATAATCATTGCCTGTTGTGAAGAGCAGTATCGTTTGGTATATCTATTTTCATTTATTTTTCCATGCCATATTTGTGTACGAATTTTTCTATCGATATATTATAAAAATTAATTTCAGCTTTTCATTGTGTTCATTTTGCAATTAAGTCACGTGTGAAATAAATTTAAACAAATTATAATACTATTTATAATACACGTTATATTAAACAGAAATTTGACAATAAATTATGCATACATATTTATATGTATAATCTGATTGTGAAATATCAAATATACGAAGCTTGTGCAATTTATAATAACACAATTTTTTGATATCTCAATATACCAAATGGATCATTTATGACTCTTTTCTGACAAGTTACAAAGTTCAAATATATATATTGTTCCAATGTGTGCTGTATTGTTGATTCGTACGCCGTTGAATTTTTCATTAAGTTTGAATGTGCTAGTATAAATGCAGTTTGTTTCAATAAATTATTCGATGCATTCTACGCACCATTCCTTACGTCATACATTATTTTTTACTACATTGTTCAAACGCTTTCGTCATTCAGTGTTGTTGCAGTTTCATAAATAATTCTCAAAAATTACTATAAAAAGTATCATGCGAATTTCAAGGGAAGAGGATCGTTAAATTTTATACATTTATATATCGGTAAGCTCTTACGATAAAAAAGAAAGATCGCGTGTACAAGGAGGAAAATTTTCGAGATAGAATATCATCCCCTTAAGAATAACAGCAATTCCGGCCAACCGTGGAAGAAGTCAAACGAAGTCAGAAGATCGATTGGCCAGCGGAGATAAACTTGACTTGACAAGTTTGCACGAGTACACAAAACTTTCCACCCCCTCCCAACTTGTCGAAGACGGTTTGGTGGTCGTCTTCGAACCTGGAACCTGGCGGCTCGGCCATCCTAATTTACCGATTCGATTGCCATGGAGAGTGGCACGAAATAAACCTGTTGGCGTCGAATTTCTCCTCGACGTGTAAATTAAGGGAGAAGGAAAGGATTATTCATTAAGATAAAATAGTTTGTACTTTCGTCAATTGCTACTACAATTTCGCGTACAATTATTTTTCTATTCCATCGAAAAAGAATGGTTCAGGCTTCTTGTGTATACATTTCACGTTTTTGAAACTTCGCAACAAAATTTTTCATTGTAATAAATATAGTTCAAATGTTATATTTGCTTGCAAGCTTTTGCTTTTTAACTCCTTTAAGTGCAGGTGTGGTATATATAAACAAGGTATTAATTTTTGCTAATACGAATAGCAGTTGTGGCTTATATACCATTAAAATAAAAATAAGATAAGTATAATAAAAAAAATCTTTTAAAATAGAATATCGCTTGAGTAATATAATTTAAAATTGGAATATATATTTTCATTTTATTTTTCTTATCATTGATTATAAAAATTTAGTTTCGTTGCTATTCGGGTCTCTTTCAAAATATATTTTTGTCACCTTTCCCTAATAAGTCTTCTACTTTTTCCAATTCCTCAAGAAAAACGTTGAATGTTAACGAATATAGTGATGAAATTTTAGTATTAAATTTTGAAATTTTAGATTTCTGTAGAATAACTTGTATGTTTACGTCTTACTATATGATATTTTCTTATTTTGTACACTTTTTGTAATTTATAAAATAATTAGAATTATATTATCTAGTATTATAATTTTACTAAAATATTTTTTTTTTTTTGGTTTCTTTTTGAATAATATGGATAAGCCTTCTACTTCTTCCAATTCTTTAAGAAAAAGGCACATTGAATGCTAACGAACCTAGTGATAAAATTTTAGTATTAAATTTTGAGATTTTAGGTTTCTGTAGAATAAAAACTTGTATGATACTTTCTTACTTTGTATACCTTTTGTAATTTATAAAATAATTAGAATTAATTAATCTAATATTATGATTTTACTAAAATATTTTTTTTTTTTTGGTTTCTTTTTGGATAATATGGATAAGCCTTCTTTCAATTCTTCAAGACAAAGGCACGTTGAATGTTGACGAATATGTGAATAGTGATGAAATTTTAATATTAAATTTAGAAATTTTAGGTTTCTGTAAAATAACAACTTGTATGATACTTTCTTACTTTGTATACTTTTTATAATTTATAAAATAATTGGAATTATCATATTAATCATCTAGCATTATGATTTTAGTAAAATATTTCTTTTTCATTTCTTTTTGCGTTTAGAGCTAAAAATATCCACAGTTAAAATTACATATCTTGAAGAAGAGTGATCAAAGATATCAATCAAGCTAAGGATCATAAAATTTCGATGAATGAATCGATAAGACGAGCGCCTGTTTCCCATCGATTGTTTAATAGAAACAGAGGAAATTTAAATAACGACACAGTCGCTAGTTGGGGCGCGCAGGAAACAGAGCATTAAGCTGATTACTACGAGCTAATACATTAAATCTAATTTCATTCCGCGCCGAATATACCGAGCGTGAGCGCAAAATGGCCGTGTTTTTCCACCCACAGATTTTTGATATTAACTTAATCAAAGTTGGCCCGTAGTTCGAAAACCTGGGGAGGGGGAGGGAAATGGCCGAGGCTGGCCCGTGTAACCGGAGGGATGAAGTTAATTCAACTCCCTCGAAAAGATTAATGGATTATCCTCTCTCCCGTTTTAACCAAATATACAAGGTTACATCTACAATTCTGACGGATTAACGAGTGTTGATTTTATTAAAATTCGATAGGAGGATTGAAACGGTGGTTCGCAGAATTGATAGAAAAGTTAAAAGGAATGGTTGAACGTTTGGAGGATTTCAAGTCGAGAGGATAGGAGAAACTGATTATTCGAGAATTTTAAATAATTTTATTTTTCTGTAAAAAGAACTATAATGGAATTCGTATTGCGACTTAATTATTTGATACAGAAAAAAAGCTATTACCATTTTTTACCAATGGAATCTAAATTTAATGAAATTGGAAAAATTGAAATTTTAGGAGAACCAAAAGAAACGGCTCGTGGATCCTTTTTGTCGAGAAATATTCTCGATTAATCGCATAGATAAGAAAAAAACTAGATGATCTTTCGAATGACTCGAAAAATAAAAAAAAGAATAGAATAAATCGAAGCGTTTTCCATCCTAACCGCGACGAGATCGATAATGGAAGAGCTAATATAGAAAATTATTGTTCCATTTAAGGGGAACTGACCCCTGTTCTTATTCGAGAAATATCGAAAAACTGGCGAAAAGGATATCTCAACGGCAGTTCGCTGATGTTTAATCCATTTTTGCCTTTCTTTCTTTATTATTAACCGCACTCCACAGTATTGAATCCCTTTGCCAGGCTTCCAATTTGTTTTCTTCACGGTTATCCACCGTTAAGCTTTCGTAATTTTTTTTTTTTTTTTCG
>NW_006263386.1:1281326-1284512 GCF_000469605.1 Apis dorsata
TCGTGTGGAATTCATTTCTCTCAAATTGCATCCCATTTTTTAATTATTCAAATAATAATTTATATGAAATTTGTTGAAATTATTCATTATATTTAATAAATTATCAATGATAAAAGATAAACGATGGCGAGAAATACCATTTTATTCTGAAGTGCATTTATGATATTGGAGGAAGGATTGAGCTGATTTAAGAAACGAAATATAACCGATATTCGATATGTTGAAAAATGACTTGGTCCAAAAAATGATATGGATAATCTTTTTTATAATTGTTGAATTATTCTTCTTGAAAGAATACAATCATGCATTTAATGAAAAATATTAATATTTTTCTCTCTCTCTCTCTCTGTTACTTCGAATTTGCATTGTATTTGGAAATGGAACTTTATGAATAAGTTAATAAAGAAAATCCTATATTTAAGAATAAACTTAGTCCATAAATTCAATTCTAATCTCATACCAGTATTATTTTAAATATTTTCTATTATATCTAAAGCATTAAACGTTGGAAGAATTCATAGGAGACATTTAATAGTCCCACTTGGGTCCTTGTACCATCCAGATCTTAAAATCTTAACAGTTTTATTTCAAAATTTTTTAACCTCCTTAAGCCATATTATCGTATATATTACAACCAAACTTTTTGCTGAGATGAAAATGACGTTACTCATATTAAAAGACGCATTATGCATTAATCCAATAAAAATTCCTGTCACCTTCAATCACTTGGATTAATTCACAAAATTGGTAAAGCTAAAATAAATATTATTACAATTAAAAATATCTATATATATATATATAACGATAACATAAAAAGAAACGAAGAAGAGAGGACTTAATAATAAAATGATGGCACAAATATTTAATTTTTTTTTTCAAGCAGAGCGCGTGTATATACATATATATACATATAAAACGTTACGCCGATCACTTTTCCTTTAAGAAATTTCGAAATGGTTCAATGGTTGCAGCTCGTTCAAGTGTGTTTCTCCCGCACTCGACACACTCTCTCGGCCACCACTTTATTTCCGATTATCGTTCAATAGCCGGGAAAATATAGGTACTAATCGATTAGCATCGAATAGTAATATCACTCGAGAAGCTCTCCCTCGAGTATCGCTGACGTGTAATTAGGCTCTTGCGCTAGGCTTTCAAGAACGGCTCGATACCTCGATACCAACAATGCGTTGCCTTACGAGGCATCCGTGCATGCATTCAGATCTTTCTCTGTCGACACACGCCAACCGCCGCCCGCTCCCTCGTGTAAACGTACATTTTCACGATGACCCGGTGCAACCAGCTGCATCGATTTCTTGTCCCATTGAATTTCTTTTCTCTCTCCCTCCCTCTCTCGCTCTCTCTCTCTCTCTCTCTTCCGCTCCGCACGCATCACTTTTTTCAAAACAATTCGTGCCAATAAAATTATCTCGTCGTATTAATCATCACGATTATTGAATGATTCTTGTCGTTCAAGATCATTTGTTGGGTTGGGTAGTTGTTGGTTTTGACGAGACAATTGGCGAGAGAGAGGGAGAGAGAGAGAGAATGTTGATGAAGTTGGAACGTTACAATTTTGTCCCGACGAAACACTTATAATTAATTTAATCCCTTGTTCTCTAGTTGAATACACGTATCGAACGAAACGAGGGAGGGATGGGGAGAGGGGGTATTAGGAAAAAGGAAGTAATTAAGGATTAAATTGGTTTCGAATCCTGCGAGTTTAAACTACGTAGTTTAAATTCCAATAACTGGTGGTATTAATTTTCTTGATGCTCGCCCCTCTGGGTGAGATATTGATTAACATTATATATCGTATCGAATGATTTGTAAATTAATAGGATGGAAAATTTTTTTTAAACGAATTGATAAGAAAAATATCAGGTTGATCCGTTCGTTAAAAAGGGAGAGGTTTAAATGTGAATTACAAGTGTTGAATATCATGCTGTACAGGATGTTCAATTTTAATATATAAATGAAAATCGTTGTGTCAAACGTATGGAAAATGGACATACAAAGTAAAGGAACGTCAGCTTTTTGTATTCGATTCTCAACAAATTTTTATTTTACGCAATCGATAATTCGCGAATAATTTTGATTCGTTAAATAAAATCGTATCCATATCCATAGATAAATTTAATAAAATGTGTAATAAAAAATAATTACAATATCCTTGAAATATTCCTCTTCCTCGAATTTAAAATAGGAAAAACTAGAAAGAAAATTATTTATAACTATATAAATTATTATTATATTATTATTATTTATAACTTAATTATAATAAGTTAAGAATTATAGAAAATTATAGAAAATATAACCTAAGAATTTGATAAATTTTTGAGAAAATATATAAATATAATATCTTACAGCTTGAAAAAATTATTTATATAGTTATAAATAATAATAATAATTATTATATTAAGTTATTATATTTATATCTTACATTTTCTCAAAAATTTATCAAATTCTTACGATTCAAAATAAAACTTATCATTCGTTCAATTCACGATTACATTACTTAATTGCCCGATCATAAATTATCTCACCCTGTACCACAGGGAGGTACAATTTCCCACGAAATCGCGGGGAATGGCGCGATAGCATGGATAACTGACCTACGAAATTTGATACAGCCAACCCTCCGCAACTTATTCCCAACCCTTATGCGACCCAGGATTCCAGTGATCTCTGGCTGGTACGTGTCCTCCGCGTCGGTCACGCGCCAACGCCTTTCGAATCTAAGACACATCCCACTTGTAATCGTATGCGTGTGTATGTTTGTGTGTGTTTATACGGGTGAAAAGGAGATATACGCGGATCGCAAGGATCCGCATTGCAAGCCATAAATTTAGCAGCCAGTGACAGCCTCGATTCTTGGTTTTAATCTTTAAAGCTCACGTGGCTATATATTATTCGACAACTGCGTATTTGCATATTTTCGTCGCCATTTTGGAGTGGTTGGCCCCCTGTTTGGGTCGATTCGAACCACGGCTTACCCAAATATTATTTGAATTCCCGTGATTTACCGCCACGCCTCGCGTTGTACAAATACTTTTATCTTGCATGGAAACGAGAAAGTTCGAGATTTGCGTGGATAATGGATATTTGCATAGGAAAGGAGAAGTGTGTAAAATTATTATTTCGAAAGTAATCTTTCTTTTCTTTTCTTTTTTTTTTTTTTTTAGAATG
>NW_006263386.1:1284556-1286930 GCF_000469605.1 Apis dorsata
AATGATTATATCAGAGTATAATGTAGGTATATACAGTCGGTTGCAAAAGTATTGGCTTAATTCGTTTATTTTGAAAAATTTGATTTTAAATTTTTCTATACGTAGCGGATTATATGTAGAACGATTTATTTTTCGATGAAAAATCTGTCTGAGTGCGTGAAATTAACTATCAAATTTTTTTTTTTTTTTGGAATGTTTGTATATAATTTCAATTGGAAATTTGAACAGTTTAAAATTTTATTTATTATTATGGGGTATACTTTGAAAAATGAAAATAATATTAAAATTTTTTAAGGATTAGTTTTAATGATATTAAAAATTGCTTCCATTATATAGTTTATATACTATTATATGAAACAGAATTATTGTTCGTTTTAATAATTTATTAATTTATGATTGTGCTTGGAAAAATTTAGAATTTCTAAACAAAACAATTTTTAGATTAATCCCTCGTATAATCGATACATATACGAAAATACAGAAAATCAATTTTACACAAGTTCTTTTATATCCATTAAAATATTAATTTTTCGATCTACCTTTTTTTCACGCTCTTTTTTTTTTTTTTTTTATATATCACTCTATAGCGGCTATAAAAAGTATTTGCACATACCCCTATTTTCCAATGAAGCATTTTTCATCCCGTTCTACATTTCATTTTCACACTATTTCAAACTTCAATAACTAACGTTAAATCGATATTAAAGTGAAACGATATACAATATAACTATTTAAATTTAATTAATCGAATCTAAATATATCCGAAAATATAATATAAACAAAAAATATAATTAAACAAATATAACCCAAGAACAACTTACTTTTTAACTTTCCCCACATTCGTATATTCGTATATAATCGTTATTAAATAAACGTCGAAATAACTCCCCTCCCACGTGAAATACATTGATTTAATACAAAATAACGCCATTAAAAGAAAAGAGAGAAAAAAAAACGTCGGATTAAATTGATATTTCGCGACCATCCATTATAAAAAAGAAAAAATAAAGCGTTAATATAAAATCGTTATACGCCATTGTACCGGCAAGACACGGTACGATGATATTTTATTTCGAATCGTTAGCCACGAAATCGATTAGCCGGACGTCGTTGGTTTCGTTTCCCCTGCGCTAAATAATTTTCGAGCGCGCGTGCACAACGAGGGGGTGGGAGGGAGGGGGGGAGAATAAATTTTCGGGGACGGCCCTACGGGTCACACACGTTCTCAGCTATATTCGTGATGTGGGATAAGTTACAGACGCAGTCGAGGGGAGGGGGAGGAGAAAGAGATAGAGAGAGAGGGAGAGAGATGGTCGGTTTATACAGATCACGTACGGCCTCGAATGGACGAGTAAAGTTTCGGGATTCACTTTCCATTCTCCTACGGTAAGCCAATTTCTGCTATAACAAATATTGCAAGTTAGTTACACGTCGCTGGTTTTATCGTGCGAGGAGAGGGGGAGGGAGGGGAGGGGGGGTGTAGTTAACACCGACACAATTTTCGAGCGGAAGGTGGAAGGGTCGAGTGAAAGGAGAGGAGAGGAAGGACGAATGTTTCGGTTTTGAAGAAGAAAGGAGAGATTTGTTTGTAGTCGGATCGAATAAGTAGATCGAGACGATTGTGGTCGGGCGGATATCGCGTAGAATAAGGACACACGTGTGATATGTGATGTGAGAGAGGTAAGTAGTATGAAACGATCATTGAGGAAGGCATTATGAGAAGGAGTAAAATGGGAGAATGGAATGAATAAATAATGCAATGGAACAAAACGGAATAAGATAGCCATAAGTGTTGACTAGTTGAATGAAAGGAGACGATCAGGATAAATAGATATAATAATATCATAAATTAATTCAGTAGCGTAAAATATTTATAATCGGACAAGAATAAATATGCTCAGTTACGAATATCATTCGATCAATTTAAATAAATTATCGCTGAAAGCAACATTTATTCGAAATAAGTAAAATAGCACAATTATTATCAGACAAATCGAATAAAATATGAATAGAAAATTTTTATAATATTTTCCTTTTTTTATAAAATCCTGGATAAAGTATAGCAATGATATAACGTTATATTTTTATAATATTTTTATAATATTTTTCTTTTTTTCTTTTTTTTAAATCCTAGACAGAATATACCGATTATATTATTATATACATGGTGAAGGATGGCTCATAGAGACGAAAAATATTTATAATTAGACAAGAATAAATATGCTTAGTTACGAATATCATTCGACCATTTTAAATAAATTAAAGCAACATTTATTGGAAATAAGTGAAATAACATAATTATTATCAGACGAATCGAACAAAATACGAATATTTTTATATTTTCCTTTTTTTCCTTTTTTTTTTTTTTTTTTTA
>NW_006263386.1:1287118-1288342 GCF_000469605.1 Apis dorsata
TTATATACGTGATGGAGGACGGTTCATAGAGATTGTCCGTAGAGACGAGCCAAAACCGCCGTAAGCATACGGAAAATTAGATATCACGGGGCGC
Organism: Apis dorsata; assembly: GCF_000469605.1. Taxonomy (NCBI): domain Eukaryota; kingdom Metazoa; phylum Arthropoda; class Insecta; order Hymenoptera; family Apidae; genus Apis; species Apis dorsata. Next base: position 1,287,213 of record NW_006263386.1, read on the forward strand.
AGCCAGTTAATTCGACGTATGGCATGGCCCGAAAACTTTTTGCGGTACGTGACGGGGCATAGCAAGCAGAGCTGCGAATGCAGTTCGCCATCGCCTCTATTGCCGGTGCACGTTGCGCATTTCCTACTCGAACAAATCCACTTTGCAACCTCGTTTCTGTGCTGGCGCATCCTTGACGCTATGCGTCATCCGTACGTATCCGCCATGGAAATGAGAAACCGATATCAAGAAGAATCTTCTTCGCTACTTCTCCTACTTCGTCCACCGTTAACAGGATCCCTTTCATGCGAAATTAGATTCTATTCCAGAGCCCCTACTCGCTGCTTCCTCCTCGAGGGTATGTATATATATATATTCGCGAAATTTTATCCTCTGTGCTCGATCGTATTGGACGTCGAGCTTGGACAATTTTTGCAAAGTTTCGAAATCGAATTTGAACCGATTTTCTGCCGTGGCACGTGTTTTTTTTTTTTTTTTATCGATTTCGTTGTAATTTAAGATCGTTTCGAATGAAATGAAATGAAATTGGTTCGAATGTTAATTTATAATAATGGTATCGTGGAAATATAATTTATATCTAGTAGAATTGGTCTATGATTGGTGAGACATTGGCAAGTTTTATTTCGTAAGATTTTGTTTCGCTTCAAATGAATGAATCTTGTTATATTGATTTATTTTCTACAGAATTGAAATTGTAAGAAATAGCTTCTATTAGAAAGAGATAGATCATCATTGCATATTTTCGTTATTCAAATAACGAACATTATGCCAGTAGAATTGATCAACGATTTATCAGACGTGCAATTATTCTTCATTACATGACTTCAAGTACAGAGAGAACATTTTTAAAAAATTTGTATTTAATGAATTAATTATATTATATTTATATATATGTAAAATTCTCATCGGCATCCAAATATCAAAAACAATAGTGAACCATTCATTCTTTCCTCTTCAAACGTATCTGCACACTGTTTAAAGCAATAATTTCTCGAGAAAGAATTTTTCGAACGTGATTCAATTTAAGTCCCTTCTACTTCCGTCCTTCCATTTCTTTCACTGCAAAGCAAATCTCGCGGAATTCATTCGCGGCTGTTACTTTGACGCGTTCCTTTTTTTTTTTTTTTTTT
>NW_006263386.1:1288659-1289003 GCF_000469605.1 Apis dorsata
CATGGGACAAAGATCCCTCGACAGGATCCTTACCCGAGTGCAAAACCAAAAATTCTTCAAAGGGGAATGCAAATGCTTGAAATGCTATCGTCAGAATTTCACCCGAGGACCGAGGATTTTTTCGCGAGATTTCAAAGATTGCTACGGGAGGATGCTAGTTTTCGTGAAAGGGTGCACTCGCACTTGAAATTTTACTCCTTTTTTTCTTCATCGACGCATCTTCCTTTCAATGTTTCTTTGAAAAATAACACAGAACAGTAGTCCCTTATTTGAAAACAAAACAAGAACATTGCGAAACATCAGAGATCATCTTTTTTTTTTTTTTTTTTTTTTTTTTTTTTTTT
>NW_006263386.1:1289076-1291392 GCF_000469605.1 Apis dorsata
TATTCCGTTTCTTCTTGTTTCACTAGCTTTTCACCAGCTTTGGTTGGAATGGCGAGAACGTTTTGAGAAAAGCGCGGGAAACTTAAGATGTTTCTTGTTGCAAAACTTTTACTCGCTTCTGTCGCACTTCCTTTTATGCACGAAAAAGAAACAGCAAAGATACAAAGATGCCACGAAACGATTGTATAGAATACAAAAGTGTATTGATGCGTCGAACAAACAAGAAGGAATAATTAACTCAAATTTTTTCCAACTTTTTTTTCCGCCTCTCTTGTGAATCTTTGAACAATTGAATAAGATATAATTTGGATAACACTAAATCTGATTTCGTTTGAAAAATAGATGAACTGGAAAAAATATTACAATAATTATCATTGAGTTTTATTTATTTTATTTAAAATATGGAATAATATATAAAAAGCTTATGATTAAATTAGTATTGGAATCGTAAAATATATTTTAAACAATGTTTTCTTTTTCAAAATAAATGATTAAATTTAAATATGTGAAGTTTAAGATGGTAATTACGAATCTATCCTTATACAAAGATAAAATTTACGTTTATCTATATTTATATTAAGAAATACAAGGAAAAAATGGTTATGTTTATATTCGAAATATTATAATATTATATAGTCATTTTAAAATACTTCCAAACTATCTGATTGTTTCTATATTTTTGAAGCTTGTAGATATGAAAAATACGTTTTTGAAAAAAAAAAAAGTATGCAAACTATATTTAATATTTTAAGTGAATGAAAAAATTTATAAATTTGTAAAAAGAAACCAATCTTGATCGATTTATAAAAAAAAATTCTTTGACCATGATGACTCACATTTTTAATCATCTTATATTTTACCTTTTTCCATAAGATATTTTCGTAATTTGCAAAAGAAAAATTTAAGATGATAAAATTTTTTGATTTTCAATATTTTCTTAATCGAGTGTTTACATTAAAAAAAATTTTCTCTGTCTCTCTCTCTCTTATGTTTAAGCACTATTTGCTACGAACTACGCTAAGTATCCCTGTTACCATGGATTTCCATACCATAAATATTTCAGTATTCAGAAGTTGAGTTCGAATACATTTAAACTTATACAAAGTGATGCATGGTTAATTCGTATTCATTGAGTATATCGTTACAATAGCTTCAATTTGTTCAGTATAATACGACCATAATTAGAATACACAGAGGTATAAATTATTCAGATGCCTTAATGCAAGTATCAATGATAAGGAGCAACGATCAAAATTATTGTGAAATTTCCTCGAGAAACAAATATTAATATAATAAGTACAGTGTGCAAGTAATAAATATCAGAGTTTTGTTGCACAAATTAATACTTATTCTTTTTATTATATATGAACTTTTTTTTTAATATTTATTGTTTATAAAATATTAATTTTATCAGAAATAATTGTATGTTTTAATTATATCTTAAATATGAAATAAAGTAATGTTTGAAGATTTCTTTTCAAATAAGAGTATTATCCTAATACTTAGCGAAAAATATTTAGTTAATTAAATAATATTTTTCAAACGATTATCAAAAAGGAAAATAAATAAATAAATACATTTATTCGATAACTAAATATTTCATTGCAACGCGTATTTATAAACTCAAATAAGTATTTAATTATATAAAAAATTGAAGTAATTTTTCAAATTAATTTTTTCATTTCAAATTTTATTATCCCAGATTGATAATTATAATAGTCTTCAAACGATAATATTATACTATCAATAATATAATTCCTATATAAACTTGATCATTGAGAAGAAACCTCATCATTTCACCAGTAAATCTCTTTACCCAAGTTATTATCTTTTCTTTTTTCTCAAATTGAGTTCCTCTCAATCCTAGATCACCTTTTCTTTTATTTTTTTCATCAAATCGCTCCTACGAATATATTTCCCAATATCTTCATTCGCTTCATTCACATACATTACAATCGTGACACCAATTACAATCTCATCGTTCGTCAAAAAAATATTTCAAATTCGAATCATTTTTTTTCCATCCTTATGAAAATCACATAAGCGAGAGAGAGAGAGAGAAAAAGGCTTAAATTTATTACATCCCTCCAAAGGATTAATACCCGAATATTTCAAATTCGTTTCCACAACTACTCCACCAAGCTTCAATTTAATTATCGCGATTATCTAAGCGTTTTCTTACATGGAAAGCGGAATCGGTTTACGACCGTGCATTTATCCATGGGCCGGGCTCATTGTCAGATAAGCTAACCGAGCCTGAGGGAATGTTCTAAAACATATATATATATATATATATATATATATATATATATATAT
>NW_006263386.1:1291777-1292957 GCF_000469605.1 Apis dorsata
TTTCTCTTGGTTGAGAGAGAGGAGGGACTTCGTTCGCGTGGTTGGTAAAGTGTGCACACCCTAGGAAACTGGGAATAGTTGGATAGGTATTGCTAGTGAAGCTTCGAAACTTGGCTAATCTTCGGACTAAGTATTGTCCTATCGCAGAAAGGGAAACTCGCGTTCCTCCGACAATAAGGCGTTTGCTGGCGTGTTATCCTGCGTTACGAACATTCGATTTCCCGCATATATTTTGCGCATATTATGCGCTTCATCAACGGATTTCGCCCGTACATACGTATCTTTCCTCCGTTTCGTGTTCATTTTTATCTCTGCAATTATAAATATCCGTAAAAAAAAAAAGAGAGAGAGAGAGACAAATGAGACGTTTTACAAATCGGTGGAAGAGAAAAGTTGGATCATAAATTATCCCTCGAATAAAAGTTGAACTAGTTTTTGTTATTCGTATCGCGAATAAATTCATTTGCATTGGAAATAATAATTACACGACGTTTCACGAATTTGTTACGTAAAAAAAAAAGAAAAAAAAGAAAAACTCCAACAAATTTCCAAAACTCACGATTTCATAAATTTAAAATCTCACCAAGATTAAAGATCAAAGATCAAAGAAAGAAGGAAAGAAAGAAACCAATTCGACCAACCGTACATCGAAAAGTGAAATTCGCAAGGAATTGTCGCAAACAGAACCGGGGATAGAGGATGGAAGTAGGGGGAGGATGGGGACGAGAATAATTTTCTGGAGCAATTAAAAAACGGGAGAATGAGCCTTATGGTGTATCGCGCTCCCTTTCTTCTCGTTCGTCGGAGAATAAAAAAAAAAAAAAGAAAAAAAAAGAAAAAAAAAGAAAAAAAAAGAAAAATCTCGAGTCGAATCCCGGTCGCAATTGTAATGGCCCTATGGAGAAAGGTCACGAGGAGGAGGAGGAGGAGGAGGTGGAAACAAAAGCGACGGCCACGCTGTCGGACACGGGGAACGATAAACGGAGGGGGGGAGGAGGAACAATGCGCGGGCCATATTTAGCCGTTTCCACGTTATTTAGGGGTCGGTACGCGCCATTTGTATTCCCGTGCACACGCGTGCGCTTCGAAAATTCGCGATATTGCCTTTCGACCTCCATCACCTCCTCCCCCTCTTGGAAGGGGCAGGAGGAGGAGGAGGAGGAGGAGGAGGAACCTGGAC
>NW_006263386.1:1293002-1298274 GCF_000469605.1 Apis dorsata
TTACCACGGTTCACGGAAATGAAAAGTTTCCTGGATCGCGGTGGACACCCGTTAAATATCGCGCGCGACCCCCGAGGAGGGGATGAAAGTGGATCATCGTTTTCACGGAACGAGGAGGGGGAAGGATCGAGTGGAAATTACCGGTGCTTGACAATTCCGCCGATTCGACGCGAATGTTGCGAATGTACGCGGGGATTTATTTAGAAGTATCTGGAGTGATAATAATCGCCGTCGAGGTTATTGAAATGGATATTTCGAGGATATTCTGTTTTATGAGCGAATGAATTTGTTCGATCGAGATTATGGGTTTCTTTTTTTTTTTTTTTTTTTTTGTTATTTGAGTCGGGCGAAAAATACGATTAATATAGAATGTAATTAATCGTGATTATTAAGCAATGAATAAAAATTGATTAAAGATTAAGAAAGGAATCAAAAGTTAGTCAATGTTCGTGAAATGATTATATTTTTCATCATGATTCTAATCTGTAATTACAAACATTGTGAACATTTTTTTTAGAAATATGTATTTTTTACGTAATTTTACGTAGAAAATCCTTGGGACAAGTTTGTTATTTATTTTCAGTGTAATTCGCTTTTAATACAACTCGAATTTCAAACATACGCTTATCATTGTAGCGTGATATGGCAGTGGTATATTGTATAAAATAAAAACTTTTTTATTATTAAAATATTTGTCTGAAATACTTAAATGTCGTTCACACACGAAACGCAATATTTCTAATTTTGTTTTGGAAGTAGATAAATTTGTGATTGAAGTGTCATTTAAAAACTCGTCCAAGTATCGTTAACTGATTAATGATTACTATGATTAGAAGTTATTAATAAAATTGAAATAAATTATTACGCTTAATTCTGAAAAGATCTTGTCGTTTATCGATCATATCCTTTCAGTTTTCAATCATTGATTTATATTTCATATTTCAGAATATATATAATATATAAATTTTCGCTCTTCTAATTCTGCAATAAAATTTGATAATACTTATTAATCCGATTAAACTTTTACCCCCTTGTTATTACATCATATCAACGCTATTGATCTATATTACTTGCAGTTATAACGCATTATATACTAATTTCTCTAATCTATTAGTTTCCCAAGTCCGTGTATACAATTCTGCAGCGCTTCGATATAGTTTCTCTATTAATATATTAACCGGATACGTCTAAACTCGTCGTAAACTACTCGACATTTTGATACTTTAGAGAACCATCAACTGGATGGGGAACATTGAAACCTAGTGAGAGCTTGATTTTCAGGAATAATCGATGCGATCAACGATGAAATTCCCTTGATCATTTTCAAATAAAATATTATTATATTATTTATAATACTTATTATCGTATTTTTAATAATAACACAAAAACCTAATAAATCTATAAGTTACAGTGAATCACGAAAGTGTTCAAAAACTTGCTTAAATAAAATTAATTAATAATAAAAATGTGTTAGATTTGAATATTATTGTGATTATATTATATTATAAAATATATTAAAATTATTTCAAGAGATAAGAAAAATGTTATATGTATAAATAATTTTAAAGCTGAATTTCGTCTCTTCGAACAGATTTTCCGTCGAAAAATCAATTATTCTATATATATAACCTGTTATTTAATTTTTATTAAAATCAAAATCGATTAAATTTTCTTATGAAATAATATTCGAACACTTTCATAAGCTACTGTATGTATATACAAAGTGTTATAAATATTCATGGAACATCTTTAGAGGATCGATTCCAGAGACCAAAACAAAGATAAAACTTGATACACAACGTTGATTAATTTATCGAACGATAAAAAATTTTTCTTAATTTCTAGAATCGAATATTATTAATCTTTCTAATTTGAAATTACACTAGATATTTAATATTTTCCTTTTTTTTTTTTTTTCAATGTATATATTCGTACAGATATCACGGAGTCGAAAAGTTAACGATAAAAATTCCACCACCGAGCCAATTAGACGCGCCTCGTCTGATAATTAGCTCGGAAAATTGATTTTCTCCGTGCACGTGATATCGGCCGCGTTTTAAGGGTTATAACCATGCGCCGGCATTACCAAAATCTACAAAGCAATTACATGGTACACGCCTGAAATAGAACGACGAATCTGGGCACAATAGACGACACTGTTAATCCAGCTTCTAATTACACATAAAACCGGCAGTTCTCCGCCATGCTGTCTGTACTGAAATTTCCCCGAAGCTTCTGCTAGTCCTTTCTAATGATGCTCGAAACATTATCTCTATCGTTATATATTCCCTCCAAACCCTATTCTCCTATTCATAAACCATCCTTTCTTTCTCCAGATCTATCTTTAAAATCTGTCGAGTTAATCATCATGGATTACAGAAAACAAAATTATTATTATTATTATTATTATTATTATTATTATTATTATCCTCGAATTCCTTTGCTTTCCTTCTTCTCCATCCTTGTTCCTTCTTCTCTCGAAGAAACGAGAGAATTCGCAATTCTATCGATATAACTTATTTACTATCCTCAAAGAATATTTGAAAAGCACGAAAGATCAAAAAATAAGGGTTTCTCCCCCCTCTCCCCCCCTGTGAAAATCGAAGGCGACACTGGAAACTGGACCAATAATCGTCCAAGGTCGATTAATCGGACGCAACCGTTGCCAATGAATTGGAGATTCTCTCTCCCGATTACGCATTACCGAGAGACCTCTGCCTGGAAAATTGAATTGGGCAAACTAACAGGGCCTTCGTTCAATAATTTACAAGGATTAACCTGTGAAACTGGCGGCGCATCTAAACGATGATTGATGAGGGCGTAAGTGCATCCCGTGTTGTGTTCCACCGAGTGTGTTGTTCCGCCGCCAATGAACACTTCCGTTCCGTCAATTTCGTCACACACACTCCTCCTCCTCCCCCCCCCCCCCCCCCCCCCCCCCCCCCCCCCTCCATCTCCAGCGTACGAGCGTAATATCCGTAATATCACCGATTGGTCTTTGTTCCTTTTTAACGTCACTCTCGTCCTTTCGCGCTCGTGCATTGGAAATCGAGGGATGCATGTTCGAAAGCGTGTATACAGGTCTGTTCGCGAGGTATACTATTTTTTTTTTCTCTTTTTTTCCACACCCCTCCTCTCTCTCTCTTTCTCTCACTTTTTTTTTCTCCTCTGTGCACGCGTTTATCGAAGCCCCGGTTTCGTATGGAAAAAAGGACGCGATACGTTTCTAATTACGAATCGGGTGCCACGTTTGGATACATCGATCTTTGGCCATTGACACGCGACGATTTTTTTTTATGGTTCTTTTTACATGCTTGTCTTTTTATTATTATTTTTTTTTTTCTCCTGATTTTTCGATAGCGATATTCTCCCGTTTAGATTTAGAGTTGTGGAAATGGAGAAAGAATGTTTTCGATGGTTGTTTCGAGATTAATAGTGTAAAGTAGTGTTGTTAATAATTTTTTTTAACAGTGAAAGTGAGATTTTATTAGAAATGATATTATGATATATCTCATTTTGAAAGTTAAGTTCGATCTATTATTGTATAATTTTTTCCAGTTTTAAAGATTCGATTCTGGAAGCCAAAAATATTAGAAGATTATTTAAGATTGAGTTATGAACAAATGAAGTGTATGTTATTATGGAAAAAAAGATAACAGAGATAGAAACAAAGAAAAAGGCGTCAAAGATAAAGTCATCTTATTTTCTTTTTTCTATTTGTTTTGAATAAAGCAAAAATACAATTAACATACTGTGTATTCCATATGATTGTAATGTTGCATTTATTATTATAAAAAAATCTTGAAAGGGTTAAGATGACTTAACTTAAGATATTTATTTATTTTTTTTTATATTCTCTATAAATATTTCACTTTCGTAATTTAGGAATTTAATTAGATTCGATCTTTTTGGAAATGGAAACAAATTATAGAATTTTTTTTATCAAATGCACAAAGACAAAAAATAGTTTAAGCTTAAAATTTTTAACTTTTTCCTGATATTTCGTGTTTATATTTAATCTACAATTAGAAACAATTTGAAAAATTTTGGACGATGATATTATGGAATACGTAGAGTCAAACGTTTTCTTAAAAAAAAAAAAAAAAAAAAAAAAAGATTAAATAATAATATAAAAAAAATATACTTCTTATTAATTTCATTAACTTTTATATGTGTTTTCAACATCTCAAGTAATTTTTAAATGTTTATAAATGTTGATTGTTTACTGTTTAATTATATTTCTATTATATACAATAATATTTTTAATATTATGTATCGCATTATTAAGATTTGAGATATTTTTAGGTTATGTTCGGGATTATGATAGCAGTCGCGTTATGGCAGCTAGAATTTCAATTAGAATTAATCCAATTGGAAAGGAACACGCTATTCTTTAATATTGATTAAATTTTAATGAAAATTTGGTCGTCGTAAGATTATCACGCCTTGACAGCCATCTTTATCCGAACATAACCTAAATTTACCTCGGAAACCGTACGATCGTACATATAATGTAAAAAAACGTTTGTACACAAATCTCTAAAACTAAAAATATGATTATATTTTCAAAGAAAATTACTCAAAGCATTGATCTTGACATACGTTTTAGATTAATCGAAATCTACAATATGTTATAATATACTCGTGGACAATTTTTAAGAAATCGATTCTCGAAATAAAAATTGATACGCAAAAATATCGATCAAATTATCTATTATAGATAGAGATACGAGCAATTACTTTATAAAATTAATTAAATTGCTCGTAAACAATCATTTTCGCGTATCAATATTTTATATTCGTCTCCACAATCGATTCTCGAAAAAATCGTTCACAAATATATCAAGAAAAAAAAAAAAAGAAAAACAGCCTATAAATATAATAAACCTAATCAGTTAATCTAAAGTATACCTTCGTTTCAATTACAAAACTCATGCAGGGTATATAATAATCCTTAATCATTACTTATTAAACAAAATTACGGTAAAGGTAAAAAAACATGCAGATAGGAGTGTCAAGAAAACTGATCGTGCTACTCGAAAGCAGAAAGCAAATGCAAAAAGGACGTTCTGTCTATTGCAACTCACTTAACTCGCACCTCGATAAGAAACGAAACCCAAATGTTGGGGTCTCATCACACGTTTTAAATCTTTCTTATAGATAGCCTCTATTTGGTTATAACATGTGTGCGGTGTGCGTGTTACGTTAGAGAGAAGGTCTTTTTTTTTCTTTTTTTCTTTTTTCTTTTTTTTTTTTTTTTTTTTTTTTTTTT
>NW_006263386.1:1298330-1299606 GCF_000469605.1 Apis dorsata
AAAGTTTTTAAGTGGCTGTTTGAAAACTTACAACGTCGATTATTTGCATTAGTGTAAGGCCAAAGCTCAACACGAGGGGCTCGGACTCATTGCCAACCGGACGCTCCAGCACGTTGTATGTATCCAGCAGGTCGTTTAGCAGCCGTTTCTCGTGAGAACCGCCGTTTACCAGCCCTGACCAATTATCATTTTTTCAGTCAAACTTTGTGCATACCACGATTTTCAACCACTTTGAGCAACCCTCGACTAGCCTCGTCGACTTCTCGAGTCCTTCCGCGGTCCACGCTTCCACTCTTTCAAAAGAATACCAAGTTCTCCCTTTGTTCGAAATTCGCGAAAGAGAGGACGGAATTTTTTTTCTTTTTTTTTCTTTTTTTTTTTTTTTTTTTTTTTTTTTTTTTTTTTTTTTTTTTTTTATATATATATAGATATAGATATATGCAAGAAGAGAAGAGGGATCGATTCGATTTCGAAAATTTTTGCTTCGAAGATTAGATTTCATCATAGTGATATTGTATTCGGTTTTTGGTTTTTTTGGAATTGAATGTGTGATTCAGAATTTTGTAGAGAGCTTGCTTGTTTTATATACATATACGTGGAACACGGAATGTTAGTCAGCGTGGTTCAAAGTGTGCATGTTCAGAAGTACATAGGCCCCTTTTAACAAGAATGTAGACATACAATTATCGTTATTTCATTCGAAATAATGAAGCGTTCTTTAGAGCAGATCTTACTATAAATGGAATTTATTAAATACATTTTTGCTAAAAAGGGCGAGAGTAATTGTCTCCAAGATATATCCGTGAGTTTTTCGCACGCTTGCATGGATAAATTCTACCTGTGAATCATAGAAAGAATCAAATTGACTCGTCCTTCGAAACTCCGCTCGAAAAAATTATTATAAAACCTCCAAACACATCGTGTCAATCCTATATAAATAATGATCAAAAAAATGTATCAAAAAAAAAAAAAAAAAAGGAAAAAATGGAGAAAAGGAATAGAATTAAAAATAATCAAGAAAAATTGAAAGTCCATGTGGCGTGGAAATTCAAACCTCACGAAATTCGAATATCAGAGAAGCTATAATTTATGCATTATTTTTGCATTCTTTTACCTATTATCATCGACTGGCCCTCGTCCTATCGACGTCGTATCGCTTCGTTATCGACGGAAAGAAACAAAAGAAAAGGAAAAAAATAACGACGTCTTGAAGAACGTTTGTCTTCTTTCGATTTATCCCCGAGCACCTCTCTCTCTCTCTCTCTCTCTCTCTCTC
>NW_006263386.1:1299806-1304234 GCF_000469605.1 Apis dorsata
AGTCGCTTTTAGGAGTCACCCCACGGTGAAGTTGTGAACTACTTTTCGCGAATATACAACTTCGTAATCTCTCTTTCTCTCTCTCTCTCTCTCACACACACATACACACACTCTATCACCATCCCTTTGTTCCTCTCTCAATCCCCTTGCACTTTTGTCTCTCTTTCTCCCGTTCATCCTGTTGCAGGAGAAACTATTCGATATCGTGTTCTGTGAGACGAATCGTATTAAGGAGTTGCTGAATCAACTCTAGTCGCCTCTATAATATTGCCTTCCTTCGATGTAGAAGTATCAAGTTTTGTAAAAAAAAAAAAAAAAAAAATTCGATCGCTATTTGTAAAAGAATTCGAAGAAGAAATGGAGAGAATTTTTTTTTAAACAATGTTTCCATTGGGCAAATTGTTGAGCATATATAAATTTCAAATCTCGTTTATTATTCGCGATTCGAGAATAGTAAGTTCAATCATTGGAAAATGGAATATTATAATTTTATATTATTTTAAATTATTAAGTTAAAAAATTAAAGCCAATCTAATTATAGAGAATATATAAAAAATATGAAGAAAATTATTCTTTCCTTAATTATTAATCTATTAATCTATAAATATGAATTTCTCGACGTAATTTGCACATGACTTATGATTCTCCACCCCTCCAATTATTAATATGAAAATTTGGAAATATATATAGAGAATTTTCAAGAGTAATTATTTTTTAAATTACCTCTTTTTTTCGTAATTTTATTATACTGTCAAAGGGTTAAGAAAAAAATCGTTTCGAAAATATTATATACACATACAATTCAATTTACTTTCTATTATACTTTTTTTTTTCAAAAATCTCGTTAATTATACTTTATTTAAATTTCGATAAACCGATGGAGAAAAAAAAAGAAGAAGAATGGTAAATTTCAAAGGTAAAAAAAAATTCACTTTAAAACCATTTTTCCTTAAAATTGCGTTTTCAAGTTTTGCTCAGAAATGCCGCTAAATTCTCACAAACTGCCTCTTCCTCTCAACTCATTCCAAATCTCAATCTAGACCCAATCTACACTAAACTCTTGGCCAACTCTCGGCGTACGAATTTCCTCCCTCGTTTCTGAAAATACACACGTATGCATCCAAAATTTCCTTTTCAATATCGCAACATGGATAAAAATTCAAATTTATAAAGAAAAGAAAAAAAAATCCTTCATAAAAAACGAAATATAAATACGAATAATAAACAAATAAATAATTTAATGTAGAATATTCGAGTCCAATATATATTATAATATTATCGCCATATTAGGCGTTAATTCGAATAGAACGAAGTATATCTTCGATTATAACATCTTTGCCTTTCAAACCCTTTCGGAAGCAATTCGAATCGCGAGAATTCCATTCCCGCGAGCGAAAATTCCGCGTATCACCGATACGTCGTCGCATTTGGCACGCTACAAACGTTATCGTTAGCATCCACGTTCGCAATCACAATGTAGAACGATCTGGCATTGGGAGAGCCATAGTCGCACGCATATTCGTGTCGCGATATATGAAATATTGGAATGGAAAGGAGAAGTCGGTAAATTTTTCGAAATTTTCGCCTCGACTCGTGAAAAAATTTGATTGTAAATATTTTTCTTTTTCTCCATATATATTCGGTGTAATTGATAATAAAATTAAGTAAAGAGTGTCTAATATATGCTCGAGTATTACTTTGGAAAAAAAGACGAAATTTTGTTTTTCGAGACTTTTATTTTCGTTTTCGAAGGAATCGAGTTTGAAAATTGACCGAATAGAAATGGATTATTAGTGCAATGTTATTCTGTATGCGGAAATAAATTAGAAATTTTCGAAGTTTTTGAGAAGATAGTATTTAAAGATTGCTCGAATAAATTGATTAAATTATTGGTTACTTTTTTTAAAACGAGAACTTGGATAAAAAAAATTTATTCTGTACATCTCTATTCATTTTCAGAATAATACGTAGAGCAATTTATTGTCAATAGGAAATTTGTTCACAAATTTTTGCACTCGATTTTTATGAAAATCAAGACTGGAATGGAAAAATATTATTCTTTCTTTCCCTCTTACTTTATATATTGAACTATCTCTTATATAACAAATCCTTTGTGTATAGTATAATATATATTTTTACAAAAAAAAAAAAAATATTCATTCGAGCAATTATTTTCCAACAATAAGAATACAAGTAAATAAAGAAGTAATAAATTGTGTGATTTGATATTATTATTTACATTTTGCGTTGTACGACAATAACAAAACTTTTTAACTTTCAAATAATAAATTTATATAAATTCATGTAAACAAAGCGCACAATGGATCACGAGGTAATGGAAAAGAAAGAATAACCGTTTATTTGCAAATATACGAAGGAAAAATAAATATTTCTCTTTGCGTTCTTTTCATAATGGACACATTTGGTCTTTTTTTTTTTTTCCGGCAGTACAAACAAGATACAACGAAACATTTGCCGTTCATTGTTTCGAGAGGACGTGCTCGGTAATTGGATTCACGAATGCGAATTGAATATGTAAAGCTGGTTAAAGAGGAAAAGCTTGCTTTCGAGAGTTTCGAGAGATTGTTCGAGATGTTTCTAGATTTTGCAAATCGACGATACTTCTTCCTAGGTTAAGGAAAATACGTCTTGTTCTTTTGTAAATTCATTTCCTCCTTTTTTCTTTTTTTAATTTTGACTGTATTTTAATCAATGAAATATGAAAATATGAAGAGTTTGCGAAAGTTTCAATACTACTTTTTGACAGATATATTGTAGTAAATCATTTAATAAATAATTTTACTTTAAAGAAATAAAGTTTCAATAGAAAAATATAATTTTGATATATTAATTATTATTGTTTGCGAGAATCGTTGTTTATGATTGATATACTTTATTCAATTTTTTAATTTTGTATCTCTAATAATTGAAAAATATTTGTTTAATATTCCGTATTTATTTAAGAAATTTTACAATAAAAGTTATTTCCATCCAAAGCCAACGCATCACATTCAATCTTTTTCTTTAATATCTTCTTCTATTTTTCTTTCAAATCTTTGAAAATTTGCAAATTTTTTTAATTTCGATCAACAAAACACAGCAATTATTTTCTATTTTTTATTATTCTAATTTTATATTCGGGCGTAATTATCGTGGAATGGAAATGGAAATTTGATATTTTTATTTTTTTATCGTTTTCACATTATAAGAAATGAGAAATATAAAGATGTTAATGATGGCATACGAATGATTCCTGCATTTCTCTGAGAAGAGAGAAAAAAAAAAAAAAAGAAAAAGAAAGAGAAAGAAAGAAGAAGGAAGAAAAAAATGCCATTATCGGAATCGAACCATTTTCACGCCGATAATTTTACCGCAGAATGAAGTCCGTTCTCAGTGAATGCGCCGTTCCACTGGACGAAACAATAGGGTGCAATCGACCCATTTTCATTAACACGATCATATTTCATAAGACGCATTTCATAAATGCGGCATTAGTAAACAGGAAATGAACGGCAGACAAATTTTTTTTTTCCTTGACTATATGTAGAGCAAAAAATCAGATCGTTTGGTCGTTTAAAATTAATTAAAAACAATTTTTTTCGAATGATTTTTCGAACTATTAAGAGGAAAAGAAATTTTTTGTTCAAGTTCAAATGTATTTATATAAGAAGAGTGAATACTTTTGAAGAAAATGTTATTTACAGAATATCGAAAAAATTTTCGAAATATAGAAAATTAGGGGAATGAAGAGAGAAATGTATTTTTCAATGGGATTTTTTTTTTCTATGAACGAAAAGAAGAAAAAATTGTGCTTAAATGCGTATTCTAAATGAATATTTTCATATTCAATGTTTTTCAAAAATGAAATCTAAATGAAGTATAAAAACATTTTATTTTAGATTTATTTTAAAATTAGGAATTCTATCTTTTCGATTATATCATAATTTCACAAACTGTATATAAGAAATTTCTGAAACCCTGTATATAAGAAATTTCTCAATTAACGTAAATACTTTACCAATATTTTTCTTGAGCATCTGCTCGTTAAAAGTTTTTTTATTTCCTGAAATCTATCATTTTATCTTTATTTCAGATCGTTAGATTATACACTTTACTGCAAAAATTGTTTCCATTTTACCCGTATTTATCGAAATATAAGTCACAGTATTTATTTCTTTAATTCACTGTATTTATATTTTACAAAAAAATAATCATTGTATCAGCATAGCAATGAAACGATTTTTCTCCAAAGTCCAATTTCTTCGTTGCAAAAATACGAATCTTCTCAAATCATCCAATACTGTTTCATAAAACGTATTTAAATCGAAATTTATATACAATTCATATCATATTCATCGACACTTTCTTCGATTTTTTTTTTTTTCCATCCCTTTCGAAACTTTCGAAAATTGCATTGCGAGAAATTAT
>NW_006263386.1:1304276-1304853 GCF_000469605.1 Apis dorsata
TTCATATCATATTCATCGACACTTTCTTCGATTTTTTTTTTTTTTCCATCCATTTCGAAACTTTCGAAAATTGCATTGCGAGAAATTATGACGTCTGTCCTCGTCAGTGTCGTCTCGTTTTGCCAAACAAAATGTTTGTATAGGCTCGATTAATGGAGAGGTTTAACTCCCCGGATAGAAGGTTGAGGAATTCGTACACGCGACTTGGTTCGCGCACAGCGCGAGATTTATGGCCTCACGGGGATCGAAGAGGGCCTTTATCTCGTGAAAAGGATCAGGAACAGGAGGAGGAGTAGTAACCTTATGAACGTAGAACGAAAAGACGTGGAAAGGAATCGCTGACGCGTTCGAGGCGATTTTCAAGATTTTACTCGCCCGTGATTTCTTTATCACGTGCCAGAGAATTATTTCCAAAGTTTCCTCCTCCCCTATCCTCCCTCCCCCAATCCTAGAAAATGCGAGATTTTAATCGACAACATTAGCGAATGGCGGCCACGATTTATGACACTTACGCTTTCCATTGAATTGGCGATTTTGGTCAGGATTTTTTTCTGTTTTTTTATTTTTTTTTTTTTTT
>NW_006263386.1:1305190-1309105 GCF_000469605.1 Apis dorsata
TTTTTTCTGAGATTGAACATCATTACGTATCTCAATGAATCATTCCTCGAAATTATAATTAACTTCTTCTAATATAAAGAGTTAATATAAAGAGTTATATATTATATTATATTTTTATGTTGAATTTAAAATATTATTTAATAGTTATATATAATTGTAGTATTAATATGGTTATTTGAAATATTATTTATTTGTAATATTGTATTTACATAGTAATGCATTTAAAATTTATTAAAAAAAATTTCACTCAAAGATCAAAAACAAACTGGAAAGAAATACATTCAAACTCGTTTTGTTTAAAATTGATGATTATTTCAAAATTGATGATAAAAGTTACATGATTTCCTTTTTTTTTTTTTTCGAATAAACAAGTACACATAATATTTTTAAAAGAATACTTTCGAAACTTAATGAAACGAGAGTTTAAACGAGACTGATGGATCGATTGATACACAATAGCATAGCACAACAGAGAACAAACCTCTCCTCCCCCTCCCCCTCCCCGTTACAAATTGTACAATAATTTTCACGGTGAGTGAAAAATCGAGGTGCTTTATACGTGCGCGTTCTTCTTCTATTCGGTAACTTCCGAGGGTGGCCGTCGTGATTTCTCTACAACACGCCCCGTGAATTCTTGCGCCCGCGAGGATTTGAGTTATGGGGCCAACCGGGACGTAACATTCCATATTTTTTCGCTGAGGGCGGCGAGGGGGGAGGGAGGAGAGGAGGAAGGGCGTAAATAAAGATCAACTGGGAAAGTTGCTGCTGGCCTGCTCTAAGCATATCAGGGGAAGAGAAATGGATTCGGTGATGGTTCAACGTATTTGGTGATGCGCAAGAGGATTTATGGATCCGTTTTGAAACGTTAAAAATTTCCTTATGCGGTCATTTTCTATATATATCCGTTGATAATCGGATGTATTGTTCTGCTTTTGTATAATATGTACAATTGAGTTGATTTTATTAATGCTGTTTGTGGAAATTTTTGTCGAGAAGAGAGAAATTTTTGAGAATTTTGTGAAAAGGATTATGTTATATTGAAAAATGAAACGATGCGAAATTTATTGGGTATTATTATTGGACGTGTTGCGTATATCTCTATTGTTCATATATTTTGATCGATAAAAGGAAAATATTTTTATGTTGAATTTAAAATGTTATTTAGTAGTTATATATAATTGTAATATTAATATGGTTATTTGAAATATTGTTTATTTGTAATATTGTATTTGCATAGTGATGCATTTAAAATTTATTAAAAAAAATTTAATTCAAATGTCAAAAACAAACTGGAAAGAAAGACAAAAGGAAAGGCTGAATAAAACTGAGAATTGCTTATTATGAATTCATTATGATCTGTTCTGGAAGAAAATTTTAATTTAGAGGAAATAAAAAATTCATAATGAGATTCTTTACGATATTTATTGATTTTCTTTTTATTTATTTATAACAATTCTGAAAAATCGAGAAACGAAAAGAATGTTTTATAATCTTACTTTGTCTTTAATGATTACTTAATTTGAATAAAATTCATAATATTCTTTTTTAGAAAAGAAAAAAAATGTTAAAACTATTCAAAGATAAATTTCAAATCAAAATTAAAAAGAGGCAAATTACATTCTCATTCGTATATTTTATTTAAAATAGATATGCGAATAAATATTGATAATAGTATGTATATTATACTTAAGTTAAATATATAATTTTCCATACCTACACGTGCTCTCAAAAAAGTATCTCTCAAAAGATTTAACAGAATCTAATATCTTCTTTGAACTGTTCTTGTGCTTGTGAACAGAATAAGGACGTTTTCTTTTCTTATTATCTTCGTCTGATAATATTTCTACGAAGAATAGTTCTCTCAGAAATAAATGTGAACACATTATGTCAAACGATAGCTATTATGAGTCAGAGAAATATTGTTCTTGTATCTGATCTTGCATAAGAAGAATATAAACGCTCTTTACCCGAGCAAAATACATTTTTCGAATTTGAAAAGATAATATTAATTGTTTGTCTTATTGGAAAAAAGTTGGATATAAAAAAATATTATTTAATTTCATATACGAATCGATCAAAATAAAATTGTTGAAGAAACATTTCAAAATTGTCGATATTTTGGATAAATAGATTTCAAAATTTGTATTAGATTTCTATTAATTAAAAAAAGCAAGGGATTAATAAACTTTTAAATTGAAAAATATATGTTATACAATCTATGTACACTTATTTTTCAATAAAACTAATAATTTTTTATTACATTTATTTTCATAATATCAAATTTTTATAATTGTATAAGAGTCCATTAAATCATACGAAATTTGAATATAAACTTGAACTTAATTAATTGATAAATAAATGTTAGAGTAAATACAATGGTGTAAAAGTATTTTTTTGGAACATTTTTTTACATAAAATATTAATTTTTAATTAAAATTATTGTAAATGAACTTTTAAATTGATCAAAGTGCAACATAATGTTTCAATCGTACAATTGCAGAACAACTGTAATGTTTTAAATTGTGTGAAATAAAAAGCTACGTCATTATAACGCCTCCAGAATCGTGTTACGTTTCATCCCTGTTAAAAATTTCAAGGATCGTAAAGGATGTAGAGTAGGTTAACAAGCTGTAAAGACAATAGATGCTAATTGAAACTTTCCAGTCCATATAATTTTAACCGATATATACGTTCTTTAATTATATCAATACTTGTGTATTCAATATTTATTACGGGTCCATTGCAATTGTGCGAAACGAAATTTATAAATATGTGATTATTATAAAAATATTAACGATAACATTAACTTTGCAACATTGAATTTTACACCATATAAAAAAATTTCTACACATTTGATAGAAAAATAATTTTCCAAAATTTCCACGAGATAATTATAATTATTTTTTTGTTTTGGACAAATATTTGGAAAATTAAAATTGATCGGTGATAAAACAATTATTAAAAATAATGTTCATGATGATATATTTCAATGTCATTGAAATCAGTTAAATGTAGTAAAAAATTATATAATTTTTTAATTATATAATTATATTAAATAATTATATATAAAATAATTATATAATAATTATATTATTTTTTATCTTTATTATTTTTTATTATCTTTATTATTTTTTATTATCTTTATTATTTATTTTTATTCTATCTTTATTTTTTATTTGTTATTTTATATCTTGTTTGTTAAAATTGCATTTCTTTAATTGAAAAATAAGCATCAAACTTAATTTAGTTTTTTTTTTAACAAATCTCTCCAATATCGTAAATTGTAATTCACGATAAAACTGAATTTTTCCAAGGATAGGCCAATGGTTGGATCGATAATATCTCTGTATCACGATGATTTATCGATATGAGTTCGCGAAAGGGTAAAAACATTTGAACGAAAATTAATTTCCCATAACCCGTTCAAAAGGATATTGACCGATCAGAGATAAAAGCAATTTCGAGCAATGTTATTAAGGATAGTGGTAAATGATATAAGAGCCAGAAGATTTTTAGTGAGAAAATATATATATATATTATTCTGACAGTTATATCATTTTTTACTACGAATAAAAACACTGCACGAATTAAACATTTTAATTAAATAATGTTTTCAAAAAAGCTTATTAAAAGAATAAAGAAGAAAAGTTAAAATTTTATTTTAACAAACTCGATAAACTTTTATCACAACCTTTTATCACAATCACGTTCGCCCTAAAAATTTCTTTCCCTCCGCGAAAGAAAATCAAAATTCGATAAAAATTACTTTTCAGAAACGTAAGACAAACATCCCCCCTCCCCCTTCCCTCCATTTTTTCGCGTGGACACGCTTGGATAGGATTGTTTGAAACCTCGCTGGAAAGATTTTTTCCTCTTTTTTTTTTTTTTTTCGACCAGAGGCCGATTAAAAATTTT
>NW_006263386.1:1309359-1318243 GCF_000469605.1 Apis dorsata
CATACGTAGCACCGGTTAATACCCACACAACAGAGAGGCCGACTCTTCCACGGTACAACAGGCCGAGAGTGGTAATATTTCATGTCCGGTTGGACACAAAGTAACGATCCATGGAAACGAGCGGTTCTGTAAGGTTACGTGTGTCCCGATAACGGGCAGCCTATCAGGATTGTCAGGAGGTAGAGGCGACGATTTCCGCAGAGATCGGTTTCCAACCCTCCTCCCTTTGGCACACAGGCCAATTTAAGATCGGTTTCACCCGCTCGAGAATTTTCCAACGATATGACAGGGTGACAGAGGGAATTTAGCCGGAAATATGTTGGTCTCGCTCTCTGTGTGTCGTCAACTTCCGTTGCAAGAATTTTGTAACCTTCACGTAAGAAGAAGAAGAAGAAGAAGGAGAGTGTATTGGATTTATTAAATTTTGATAGAAGTTAATCAACGATAACTGAATGAAGATATAATCGCGTTTGATATTCGATTATTTAAATTATTTAATTTCGTTGAGCTTCGATCGGATTTGATTTTATTGTGATTTAAATTTGCGCCGCTATTGTCATTGAAATATAACGATCCGTTTCCCGCGCAATGAATTTGAAAATTGGTGGAGAAAATTATTTCTATTTTTGTGTACGAATTTCGTTCCACGAAATGATCGAAATTAATATTAATGGTTTTACAAGCATACAAATAGGTAGGTTCGGATGGAAATGGTGGCTTAGTCTCCTTGAATTAAAATTAACGATGATAATATCTTATATTTAACACGTTTTCCTTTGCAATTAGTAAACTGGCTCCGCCGGATTAAACGCAGAAACCATCACGTTGCTTCTTTATTTCAATTAATTCGTAATTGTAAACAACTGGTTATGAGCAATTTTCTTGCTAAATCTTGCTTATTCATAATCTACACTTAGCTTCTATTTATCATTTAAAATTAAAAATTCCTTTCTCCTTTTAAAAAATTACAATTTTTAAATTTAACTGTATTGTTGCTTCATACATTTCTTTCAATTTATCGTCTCAAGCTTAAAAACTATTATCAAAAACTACCGAAATTAAAAATTATTGTCATTGATATAATTAAAGAATATCAAACAAAGAATATCAAATAAGAATAATTCGCGAATAAACAAATTCGTCAAAGAAATACTTCACTATTTTTAGTCCTTTTTTTTAATCAAATAAAAAATTAACCAGGAGAAAGATCTCTATCGCTCGACATCCAGCCAGAAATATCGAAATTCGCTTTTCTGACTGTTGAATTTCTGCCGAAATTACCGCGGATTTGTTTATTAAACCACGTTTCGCAGAGGAAAAATTAATCGACTGTATTATCGTGTTTTTGTTATTTTGCCACCGGTATATATAACACGCTAATTGAACACGGCGCAAACAGTTTTCGCGACAGAAACGGAACCGACCTGACGGAACCGTTTATTCACGCCAGTTTGCCACGTGTTAAACGTGGCAACCTTGTCACGCAACGTCACGGTACCTCGTCACTGCTGGCCGACTGCTGGCCGTAATTGTGTACCAGGTTTGGACGAGAAGTAATTTTTGACGAGTAAAGCAAAATGATTTTCAATATTGGACGAACGCAAGATCTGATCTAAAAGAAATTTACAATTAAATTTACAAATTTACATTTTCTTTTTTACGGTGAAATTTAAATGCCTCGACGAAATTTGATAAAATCTTGTTATTTCTTTGTCAAGGAGTTGTGCGTGATTTGTAAATCGTTATATTGATTTAAAAACAACAAATTTCGAATACTTAAATAATTTGTAATAAAAAAAAAAATGGTTAATAAAATCATTGGTGATATCGACACAGAGAATCCGAAATTTAATAATCTCTATTAAACACATCGCTCAAAAGCTTCTATATTTACCGTATCAACGAGCAACCGTCAGTTTCCTAGACCAACAATTTACCGTTTCAATTAACTCTATAATTACAAATCACCGTTCTTGACGTACGAATCGCCGAGGCAAGAACACAACGCCCCCTTCCCACACCACTTCGTTGTTTGAACTTGATGGCCGAAATTCGCTCTCGCGTCAACCCGTTCCACCAAATTCGAAATTCTTCCATCGTGATTTCCGATCACTCGCTCTCGATTTATCGACCAAAAGATTTATCGATAATTGATTTTATGGGTTTAAGTTTCGAAAAAGAAATTGTTAAATCGTTATTTGAAAATTACGTTATATTCGTTTTATGTTCTCTTTCGTTCATAGCCAATTGTATGGCGATATAAACTGTTCGCCATTTTAATTACTCAGATTTTTTTGCTAAACTTAAAAATAAAAATATAGAATAGATAAATTTTATTTTTCTAATTTATTTAGTTTATAACATGGTTAGAAACTATTGCTATATTTTTTAAAAATAGAATCTTATATTCTCTCATTTATAATTACATTTTTTAAATTTTGCAATAACGATAAAAAATAACTTAATATCGAATATCTCGTGGATCATTGATCATTTCCCAAAAATCAAATGCATTAAGTTTTTTTAAGATCGACCCATTATTCTAAGATTCGTTAAAAATTCAATATTCAAAATATTAAATTTCAGAATTTCTTCTTCTGAATTTCCACACTATTTGCATTCGTGAATAATAAACGTCGCACAATTTCGAAATCCAGTCAACAACTCAGCGTTTCACATTTGGCATATACCCTGTGGGTTTCTTCACACGTTTACCCAACTTGCTCTCCACTAGGAGACTCTCTCTAGAGAAGTAAAGCGCTGAAGAGCAGTAATGGAAGAGCAGACAAGAATTATCAAATGAATTGATACGATTGTAACGTGTATATATATATCTTTTTTAATCTAAAATAAAAGATAAATATCACGTAACGATAATCAAGTATTTTTCTTATTTTCCAATATTCTACGTATTTTTCGTTCAAAAATGAGACTTTTTCATATTTCAAATATATCAAAAAAAAAAATTACATCGTTGACTCACATCTAACTATGAATAATGGACTTGTTGTTGTTCTCAAATTCATATACCAGCTTCGTTTGCAGGGTGGATAAAAGAGAAAATGCGAATAATTTAAAAAAAAATTACGTAAGTGAGATAAACGTACCCAGTCTCTGTCGCTTTTTATCGCATTGCAAAATTGGATCGAACGAGAAAAAGTTGAATTTCGAAGTCTCGATAACAAGATTCGGTTTATTAAAGGATAATATTGGTTGATTATCACTATATCCAACGTGTTCGTCGTTCATGATTAGATCATTCCTAGAGGAAAATACGAAGACAAGAAATTGGAAATTGAGATGATATTTGAATTTTGTATATATTGATTGCAGAATTTAAAATTCTGAGAGAAAAGAAGCAATACAAAGAGTTATTGAGAAATTGCACATGAAAGAAAAGAAGAGAAGAATAAAAAGAATAGAAGAATAAAAATTGATTGCGTAATAATATTATAACAAGAACATATCATTTAAGTTTATTAAATATTTTTATTATAATATAATATATAATTGAGATGAAAATAAAAATATATTTTAACATATTGCATATAAATGATTAAATTTTCATTAAAATTTACATGTTTATGTAATTTTTTGATTTTGATGTGTAAAATGTTACAAGTTATATGGAACAACTTTTTAGCATAATTTTACAACAAAATTTCAAGTTACAAAACTTATCATTCCGTTGCAAAAAGAGTTTCGAAGCAAAGTTGCAAAATAAGAAAAGATGCTCAAACTTTGAAAACTGATTTTATTTCCTCAAAGAAATTTCTCATCGACAAAAAATTTACTCTATGTACAATTACAACTATGCTCTGAATGTGCATAAACTTTCATTAAAATCAAAATTTCTGAATTAATCGAATTTTCTTATAAGAAAATAATATACGAAAATTTTTATCCCTTATTATAAATTAATTATAAATTAAACAATTGTAAAAATTAAACATTCTACGAGATAATTAATTTTCAATCGTATAAATTTAAAGAAAGTTTTAAATGCAATTATTTTTTAACAAAAATATTTACTTTACTCTCAAATTGTACGATCAAACTGTTTACCAAATTTATTAAAATATCAAGCAACAATATAATATTACCTGCCTAAGAATTAACAAATAAAATTATAATATAATTGTTAATATACAATAAAACGTTTCTCCTCAAACGTTTTCAAAAGATATTTACACGGAATTCAAATAATTAAAAAAGTTGGATGCACTAAATCAATTTACTTCTGACCTCGAAGAAGCATTAACGCTAACCCAATATACTGGATAAATATAAATGTCAATTAAAATTGCAACTTCTTGTTTAAAAGCTTCGCCCAACATCTTATCGTACCAAAGAATTAGCAGTGTCAAGGGGAATAAAGAAACATATATATATATATATATATATATATACCATTCGAGGAAACGAATCGTGGAAACCGTGAATGTGCCGCAAAGTGTTCTCTAGGACGCCTTTAAAGTGATTACAAGGCCGCAAAACTCGTTACGGGAGGAGTTGCAGCGTGAAAACCGCACTCCAAAGAAAGAAATTGATTTAAAACTTCTGTTACTCTTGGTATATAGCAAGCCACGATGGCTAGTTGTCTGCGACGTACTTTGCGGAATGTAAGCTCAATTAAGGAACAGGTGAAAGAACTCGATTACTTCTCCGACCAACGTCTGAAAGAATCTTCCTGGCCAAGTCGTTTCATCGAATATCGCTCACGATTTAACCTAATCTAATCTAATCTGGATCGTTTATTTTCAAAAGCTGAAAAAAATTTCATTTTCCACTTTTAATTCAAGGAGATTTTAATTTTGAATATTTTGGATATTTTGACTGGACGAACGATTGTCTAATGAATGTTTATACAAATTTGTGTATTTATGAAATGCAATTTTATGAAATAGAGATTTGCTTTTAAGCTTTAAGTGTATTTTACTTTGAATAATTTATATACGTTTGTATATCTGTAGATTTTTGTACATTTATGTTTTCCATAACATATGATTACATAAATATTTTCAATCTGAATAATGAAATATAGACTTTGAGTATTTCAAAATTTTTTAGATTTTTTAGAAAAGTTATAACAGTAAAAAAAATAATATACGTAAATAATTCAGAGTGTTTACAAGATATATAAAGAATATATTTATATTTCATTCATATAATAAAATTGAATTTTCTGAATTAATTTTCTTAGTTATTTCAGTGATCAATTATAGTGTCTTTGGGGACGCCATTTTTTCTAAGAAGATGTCACGTGATCGAGTGAATATAGACGAAAAAAAAGAGCGCGAATATTTGACAATTCAATATACATTAAAATAATATCTGACTTAATTTTCACTTAATTAAAAGATTAATTGTTATTATAACATTTCATATTTTAAGATTTTACGTAATAATTTTGTCACTGAAAAATCATAGAATATCACTAATTTTTATTCATATAAAGCATATTATAAAAATGTCCATTGTTCTTTTATTCCTTTGTGAAAGATTGAATTCTTTTCGAGAATTTCAAACATGGCATCGGTTGCTAATTGCATCCAATTTTTCTTTGGAAATTATGCACGGAAGATATCATCTAACGATATTTCCATGACGAATAATGCTCTTACGTGGTGTTGTTATGGCGTGTAATATCGCGAATTAAATGAAACCTTTGTTAAGAACTCATGAAAGCTTTGCTCTATGATCAATTATACAATGTATCTATAATTAGATACCGCAGTAAAATTCTTTTCCCTTCCTAATCTTTCATCTCAAATTTCTTCTGTGAAAATTCAGTCAACTATTATCCGTCAGCATCTATTTTCCATGGTGTAAATATGAAAAGATCCTTTGAACCGTTTCACGAATGGATATCTCTATAGATATTCTTGTCGAAATCGATGTTTCTCGTTTTCATCGAATGTACCTTGTTCACGTTCGAATGTTTTACATAGATATTTATTTCTGTACGCTATGGAAAATATTTTTTTTTTCACAACAAATACACAAATTGAATTGTACACACAATTGTAACCACAAGTTTTTTTTGATAAAACGAAATTCTTTAATTTAATTCATAATCGATAAATTTTA
Organism: Apis dorsata; assembly: GCF_000469605.1. NCBI lineage: Eukaryota > Metazoa > Arthropoda > Insecta > Hymenoptera > Apidae > Apis > Apis dorsata. The sequence goes on from NW_006263386.1 coordinate 1,315,450, forward strand.
AAAGATTTTGATAATTCGATCAACTTCAGAGTAAATATTAATTTTGAGTCGAAAAGTAAATATATATTAGAAATCGTATATTATCACTCTCATATTAGATTAAATAATCCTAAATAAAATTTAAGAATTTAAGAATTTAAGATACATTACAATACATTTGGATGAACTTTTATAATTTTTATTATTTTCTTGAGATTGTTGTTGATTTTACATAAAATTTATTCATATTCTAATTGAAATATTGGGAATCAACATCTTACTGCGATTTTATATGCGACGATTATATGCGCACTCTTGCGTTCTTTTTAATTTACTAAATTATTACGTTGAACAAAGTAAATTTTGTAAAATAAAATTAAATTATGTAAATAATAATTCATTAAAAAATCTACAATTATAAGAAATTGTTAAATAATAATATCAAATTCTAATTTTTTCCTTGAAAAAGAATTTTTTTTTTTTATTTTTGCTGCAAAATTCCAATGTTACCTTGACCCAATATTTGTCGCTTTGAAATAAATTCTCCAAAATTTTCCACGCGATATATTTATCAAAAATGTCAAAACGAAAATATAAAAACGAAATATGGAGAGAAAATTTTTTTCAAAATAAAAAGTTTCTTACGCGGTAGAATATCTTCGTCTTGTAACAAATAGCAAATAGATGTCGTCGTGTTATCGTAAACTTGAGGAACGTAGAGTGACGTGACCGTGTTATCTTCAACACATCCAATGCCATGCTCTCTCTCATGGGAGCGGGAAGAATTTTCGCCAAGGCATCACGTAGATCTCTTGAAATCTGCAGGATATTTCAAAGTTTGCCAACTTGTATTTCACCTTTTCATTCGGTAATATATTGAAAATGAAAAGGAGTTCTGAATATTAAAATAACTTGGCACATTCATTTTTGATTAAAACAATTCCGCTCAACGAAACCAACCTTTGACACTAAATATTCTTAAACGAAAATAAAAATTTTGATATTTGTATAGAACGTGTTTTATTTAAACACAGAGAAATATCTTTTAAGAAAGAAAGAATATTCTGACAAATGTTTGTGTAAAGAATGTAAATTATGCAGTATTTGTATATTTTTGTAGAGGTCATATGAAGGTGACCTTCGTTCTTTTAAATGAAATTATGTAATTTTGTGTAATGCACCAATCGATACAATTTATTTCGAAACATCATTATTTTAGGTTTTTATACTTAGTTTGCTTCACTTTGAATTAAAATTCACCATCAATCTATGAAAAAATTATTAGTATTGCAATGTATGTCATGCATATCAAATAATTTTTATCAAAAAATTGTTTTCATAATATTTAAAAATATTTCAATGTATTTAGATAAAATAGACATCTTGTATATCTGAAAAGAATATTATTTCATTCCTTTGAATATATTTTTTTTTAATTTTTTTTTAAATTTATTATTAACTAAAATGAAATGAGAATTTTATTTTCATTAAAGAAATTAATTTCATTTATTGGTTGTATTGAATCTTTAAGTTGTATTACGTATTCGAAGGATATCTCCTTTTCACTTACTTTGAAATAAAATGGAGAATAAAGAATTAGAATCCAAATGAGGTAACACACGCGCTATCAAGTTCTTTGAAACAAGTAGTTTCCATTAGAAACATTACGGGAAGAAAATCTCTTGTTATACATCATGGAAGATTTAATTTTTGAGAAAAACCAAGTAAATGTTCCATTGTTTATGCTATTGATATTCCTTCCTGAGAAAAAAGATTTCATTTTTAAAAGATTGTTGCAAAATTTTTCTATGTTTCTTTCCATCAGTTAATGTGAAAGAAAATACGCTTATTCCATTATTTCTTCACATTTAAAAATTTCAAACAAAAAAATTTGGAAATCTTGAGAATCATTTAAACCGTTTTATTTATTTCATTTCTCATATTTTCTGAAATTATATATCTTCTGTTAAGTCAAAATTGACTTTATAATACAGATATTATAATACAGATTTTTCTCTCAATGAGAAAATCATAAAACCACAATAATCTAGCATAAGTGTTCAATAATCACCTCCACCATTGTTTCTATAGCTATAACTCCTTTTGATACACAAAACGAGTGATATGTTTATTCAACTCTTAGCCCCATTTCGCTTTCACTCACTGTTCTTTTCTATATATGTGAAAAAATACAAAGAGAACTCCAATCTCTGAACAATATCACAATTAACCTTGAAATGCTGTCATACATGAAATTTTATCTCAAACAAATATTGGCTTCATATAAAATCTTTTCATGATTGAAGTTTTAAAAGTTAAATTTTAATTATTCACTACACAAATAATCAAGAATCGAGTGTTGATATTTATTATCCAATGTATACTTTATAGATAATTATAGTGAACAAGTAGTACAAACTACGCATGGTCAGACAAGTGTACATACATTAGAGTCTTTTTGCTCGTTGAAAAATTCGAAAACTGTGGATGAATTAAATATATTTTTATCCGAATTTCAATTGTTTATATTGCGCAAAATGATTTTAATCAGAAAGTTTTTAATAATATTAACATTGAAAGTTTAATTATTAACACAATATTTTTTTTTTTTTTACTTTTAAAACTTCGTTCTTTGTACATCCATTGAATTTTCACGAAGCTGTTTTACTGTTGAACTATTTTAAACTATACTATATAAAGAATAATTTAATTATTGGTAAATGCATTTTGTGTTCATAAAGTTGCAGCAGCTTATGAACATGCTTTGCCATTTTAAAAATTCCAATATTAAAAAAAAAAAAAAAAAAAGAAACTA
>NW_006263386.1:1318484-1320165 GCF_000469605.1 Apis dorsata
GTATATAACTATCTACGTATAGATAACACAATTTTCAAGAACTTTTGCTCAATCCTATAATAAATCATGATACTTTTCCTTAAAATAATTATATATTCCATCAAGTAGATTAAGATAATCGTGATTTTATCGTATAAGTAGAAATAATCACGATAAGACAATATAAACGTGTTATAATAATTCAATTAATCTTATCATTTGAATATTATTATTAAAACTTCAACAAATTTTAATTTTTAAAATTCTTCGAACAATATCCATTTTTTGATTTGCAAATTATGCTTTACTTATTTATTCTTTTCCTTCTCTCTTATAAACTATAGATTGACTATAATTTACTACTATAGTATATTATCAAAGCAATTCAAATGAGATTAAAAACGAATTCACATCATCACATTCTCTCTATAATTATCTATACACATGAGTTCAAATTTTTAATTACGAGTCGTTCAATTTTCAAAATTTCTTCTCATCCATCCTTTCCCTTTTTTTATTATCGTTCACATTTCAGTTTCATCCATCCACCACATCGAGTTCAAATTCATCAAAATTATCGCTTACTTACTAGATACTAGATCTAGATACTCGATGAAGAGATGCTAAATGCGAATATTCGGAATAACTGGAAGTGTTCATCATTTGCCACGTTCGGAATCGAGGCGTGTAAAAGAAATCAACTGGAGGAGGGAAAACTACGCTTGCACAGCGATCTATACGGTATAAATCTCGGCTGTTTCAAATGTAAATTCGCACGAGGGGAAAGCGACTCGTGTCTATGGCCAGGTGCTACGTAAATGTGACAGGGGAGAGCATAAAATTTCCCCCATGAAATCGCGATAGGAACACGTTACACGTTTCTCTTCGTGAAACTTTGCTTACGCCCATACGGCAATATATCTTTCCGCGCTCTCCAATACTAAAATATATTGTTCTCTTGAGATAAATATTTGCGTGGTAAAGCCTGCCGAAATCCTAAATCTTATAATCTAGTAGAATTATGTATCGATGTTCCAGAATCAGAGTTATAAATTTTTTAGTAGATAAATTTAATTTAAAAAAAAAAATCATTTCATTTAACTCGTTATATTGAAACTATATATATTATACTTTTATAAAAATTGATTAGAGAAATATATTATTTCTTTTATTATTTTTGTATTTATAGATGTATAAATGTTGTATAATTTTTAATATCGAACTCGTTACTTTTCCTATAAAAAGATATCAAATTATTTAAGTTGTATGATAAATTTTACAATATGTTTTGAAAAATAATAAATATAGTTTCATAAAGCTTAATATTATTTATTTCATCGAGTTGCATATTGTATCACTTATTTGTTCAAAAATTTGAATTATAAGAATACAATCTAAAAATGTAACAAAAACTTTCTATCAATTGTTGAAACTTTTTCCTGTACCTGTATCTGTAATTTAAGAGTAAATTTTGAATTGCATAATTGTTGCAGCAAATGAATTTGGAACGTATAATAACAGATTGTTAATTTAGAAGATATATTGCTATTAAAGAAACACCCTTGATTCACAACTGTGCTGAGCAAAAGTGTGTATTCACTTTTATTTCTCTCGTTTGATTTTTACCCCCTAACGAGGTGGCGATTTTTCGTAAAGCAATAAATTCCATTCAGATCGTTCGTTTGACGAAAAAAAAAAAAAA
>NW_006263386.1:1320487-1341252 GCF_000469605.1 Apis dorsata
CTCAGAATTCAGAATTTTCATTTCGGAAGGAATAAAAGATCGAAGGAGTCAGAAATTTTTACATCGCCTTTTATTCGTAAATTCGCAAGAAGAGGGAGATTGAAAAGAGAGAAAGAAAAATATTCCATCGAAAGTGAACCTTTTCTATTATTTAATTGAACAATGAATAAATTGTAAAAAGCCAGTTTTATCTAAACTCGTGGATTGGAATTGAGCGTGCATTATGAATTTAATAAACGAAGAAACAAAATTAAATCAATTCGAATAATTTTAAATTGATAGAGCGATATTGAAAACAAAATGTGCTTTTGTTTTTTTTTTTTTTTCGAGTCGAGCAAAAAGTGGATCGATTTTTATAGTATAATTATAAAAACAGTTCAATTGGCAAATGAATGAATTTTAAACGATTTACTTTAAAGTTTATATTTCGCGGTTAATTTTAGTAATGGCGGTAACATTTTAAAGTGAAGAGTAATGAAAGTACAATCTAAAACAAAAATTATAAAGAAAAAAATCATATTGCTTAAAAAAATATTATTATTAGATATCAGATATAGATTTTCTTTTTCATCAAAGTAATCACTTCTCTAATTAAATAAATTTTGAGCATTTCTATTAATTTTTCTTTACTTAAAATAACTATTAATATCAACGAACATTTATTTACAAAAGACTTGTTAATTCGTGCAAAAATATCACTATTTCCAAACTTTTTAACGCTAATATACTTACCTATAATATTTTACAAAAGTGTTTCACAAGAAATGATAGCTCGGATAATTCATAATCTTGAATCTTTGTTTCATATTCTTGTGGCTATAATCTCTAAGAAGAAGAAAAAACAAAAATCTCGAGAATCTTGGATCGGTGAGTAACCGATGGTACGAAATGAACACAGCGGATTTCGTGAAAAATCGTGGCAATCTGAGAAAAATTTACGCGATAAATTCAGGATCCTCCGTGGATGGCCACCGATTTATTTAAAACTATTTATCAAATCGACGAGGTAAACGATGAGGTAAACGAAGTTTCTTGTTTCAGCGAGTGAGATTTAGTCGGCGGCTTCTGGAAATCGCATCATGATTCTCGACAAGATTTATCCATAATCTTTTGAAACTTAAGAAAGAGCGTGCGTCAATTGAAATCTTTTTCCCGATATTTGACTAATCCGAGTGGTTGGTGGAAATTTAATTGCTCGGTAAAGTTCGTTCTCGACAAGTCAATTTTGCGATCAAATTTAATCGTCATATCTTAACTTTCGTTTTGCAAAATTCAATCATATCTTCGATTTTATATAGTTCGTTACTTTTTCTTACGTTTTGTAATTTTTCTAATTTTATCCTTTATTTGCACTTTTTATATACTCATATTTGGATAACTCCCTTTCTTGACAGGATTATTCGAAAATTATTAAAAAAAATAAACTAGAATTAATCGAACGAATGTTGAATCTTTCTATTCATCGATGAAAGTTTCTTTATTCTCATACCGCGATAAAAAAGAAAAATAGAATTCGGTCAGATTGAAATTTAAAAATTTTCTATTATTGCGCTCGCTTATTCAATATTTCAAAATTTGGGCAAGAATGAAATTGGTTGAATATTGCGCGTCGATCGATCGTGAAATCGTTAAAATCCAATTGGAATTTTACGTTTTTTTTTTTTTTTTTTTTTCGAAAACTTCACGATAAAAGGGACAGTATTCAATTCCCTTCTCGAATCGAGTAAAAAGAGGAATCTTTCTGCGAAAAAGGATCGAATTGACGTGAGTGCTCGTCTATCGCGATGCACTTTCGCAGCAGATTCTCATTTTATTATCCGTAAGTTTTCCACTTCCAGCAAATCCTGTTGATACCTTGGGAAAAAAAAACTGACTTCCTCGACTGTGAAAACGGATTAAACCGTCTTTACAGTTGTAACAATACACCGCTTCCCTTCTATTTCCTCTCTTACCTTCGAATTCGTGAAACGTTGTCAACGTTTGTAAACGAGATTTCTAACAAAAGGAGCAATGTGTAGCATATTTACACGAATGTTTCCTTTAAATGATCGCGGATAAAGAATTCGTAATAAAAGATACGGAAAATTTTATTTTATTTATTTTCATTCTAATTAATTATATAGAATCGATCGTCAATATTAAATGTAAATTTGTGTATCGTAGATATCGATTATAAATTAATAATTCGTTCAAAATATATTCCAATGTGTTTCTACTCAAATCAGTGAAAAGAAAATAAAATGATCGATGTTGTATTGATAATTATACCAATTATTCACTTTGATAAACAAGGAATAATTATTCAGCTATAATAAATTTTAATGAAAAGTAATTCTTCCAAATTGTAGAATATAATTATAGAAAAGATAATTATAAATAATAATATAAATAATAGAAAAATAATTAAAATTATAGAATGTAATTATAAAAAAGATCTGATTATCAGAAGCTACGTATGATTTCATAGAACTCGAAATTCACAGTGGAAAATTATAAGATATGAATAAATGCGCAATGTAACAATGTCTTGCACTTAATCATCATTCTCATCAATGATCCATCGATTAAACAGAGATTAAGATCCGTTTATCAAAAGTTACATCGAAGTTTGCGGCAGGGTATGGCCACACTCGTAGCTAAACGGTTTTCCATTTACTTTGGCTGTTGACAGCAACATATTACTCAGCCTCTCCACCCCACGGTCCCACACTACGAAATTTCTTCTTCCGATGACTTCCTATCGCTGTCGTAGACAGGAGTCTATCTCCGTGGCAATAAATCATCGAACGCTTTTCAACCCCGCCGCCGTAGTCGGTGCACGAGATTTTTCAGCCCGCGGCCACGGATATTACTTTAGAATTTTGTCAAAGGCGGTGCCACTTCGCTGCAATCACGTTTCTGGTGTCAAAGTTTGCAAATTGCGGCGGTGATCGTTTAATACAGCAGCGATTCGAATATTTCGATATATTTGTCGAAAATTTTATTTCATTTTAACACGTGTTATGCAAGAAGAAGTTTTAAGTTTGATGTATATGAGTTTTTTTTTAATTATTTTGAGTAAAAAGAAATTAAAATGTAGAGCTTTTCGTTACAGTACGATAAGAATAAAAAGTTCGTAGATAATATTTTATTTGACAATCACTATTTTGAAAGTATTGTGCACTTTGAAAAGGTTAAGTGAACTTCAATAATGAGATATTACGTATCAATATACAAATTACTTAGAAAATGCATCGATCGAACGTTTGAATTTTATTAAAAATGCGAAAAATGTTGAAAAATATTCCGAGTGGTCGTAATTTTTTTCGCCGAAAATATGAACGTCTGAATATTCATTCATGAAAGTGAAAATCGCTTGACACTCGTATTTCTCAAAAGCGAATGCTATTTGTAAAGAAGTACACAACAACAAATCACGTGTCGTTCATTTTTCACAAATAAAAAAAAAAGAAAGAAAATGAAATTGCACATAAAACACGAAAAATTTGCATTTTTATTCGATGTCAACAAATTTATATATTACTTTGAGAACTATAAATAATTGAGCTAGATAATACATTTTATTAAAAAAATAAAGTTTAAAATAATCTTGAAATATACCATGAGCGAAAAATAATTGAAAATAATTATTGGAATAATAATTTTTTGAAAATCGATTTCACGTTCGTGTAAATTTTAATAATAAATAAATAATATATCTCTGAAAAATATTTATTTATAATATACACGTTGTTGCATCAACGCTCGACAACTCGTTCTTTCATAATGTATTTTTATTCGCACAATAGTTACAACAAGTATTTAATTAAATTTACGATTATTTACACGAGACTAATTAATTTATTAAACGACACGAATATTCTTGCGAGGAGCGGAGAGCAACACGTCCGTTCTGTTCCGCGTCCCGAACACGACTCCGTTAAATCGATATTTTGAATATCAATGTTGTCATTTTCTGTGCCCCGGTTTCGGTCGAACCTCGTAATAAACCGTATATAAAATACGATTTAATCGACATAATAATTTTTCTAAAATATAATGGAAATAATTATTTATATATTTAATTCCTAATATTTGTATCTCGTAATTATTATTATTTAATTAAGAGGATTAATCGAGAAGAAATTATAATTAAATTGAATATAATTTTTCGAGCTTTTAATTTTAATTATTAGATTATATTTTTAATACGAGCTTTCTTTTTTATGAATTCACTGATATTTCCGATTAAAAAAGTTTTGTTTGACGATGAAATTAAAAAAAGGGGATTAATAATGAATTAATATCGATTGTGAATTCAATTGGTTTAATTGAAATTATAAAATATAAATTATATAATATTCGAGAAAAGCAATTCTTTTTGTACGTATATATATATATACACGTTTTTATGCGACAAAAATTATTGTGGTTTGATTAAAATATTTCATTGCGTACAGTTTACAGAGTTTTCTAATGGAAGATCAATCAAAGACGCATAAAATAAAAAAGAATAGATTTAAATTTTATAATATTATTAATATTTAAATTATTCAAAAATAGAAAAAGATTATACAAATGGTAGATGAATAAATTCCTTATAAAATTATCTTTTAAAAATATTATTTGAGAAAATTTATTTTTTTAAATGATACAAATACGAAAAGTAAATTAAATATATTTTTGTCACTTTGTAAAATAAATTACATATTTTTTATTTGATTTTGGATGGAAATAATTCTATATCTTAATATACAATGTCCGAAAATTAAAAAACAAATTTTCAATCAAAATTCAAAAGAATGAATATTACTTTTTCAAACGATCAAATTTCAATTTTTTTAAATATTTACATTTTCCCTCGTAATCGATCAAATAAAAGTACAACAAATAAAATACTTTGTCAAAAAATAATTAATTAACACCTAAAATAAATACTTTTAAATTATCATTTGAAAATAAACTGTTAATAATATTCTTAATAAAAAGAAAAAAAATGTTGGCTTATCAACACGACTTAATAAAATAATAAAATATACCCAGTTCCCAGTTTACATCAAACAATCCTTCTCTGAAACAAAATCGTCCCCAATTTCAATTACAGCCTACTGTCAATATATCTCCTCCCCCAAAATCGATCCGGATATTTGCAACAGGGTTTGCGTAACATTCGGTTGAATCGATGGCCGAAGTTCAATAGGAAGCGTCATCGATGTAATCGCTTGACAAATCCCGCGTCGAAGATTCTAATTCAGGGATGGTGGCTGTAATGCGAATAACATTACGCAATTTAAAATGAAACGAATCTGTTTCAAAAAATTTTATCTCGACATAGATGCGCGGAATACAACAATTTCTACAAGACGAATTTTTCAACATTTTTCGATCTCTCGAATTAAATAAGATAAGTGAATTATGTTTACGATCGGACAGAATGGAACGATGAAACGAGTAGAGTGTGATGAGTAGATTGAAGTGGTGTTGGTCAAACAAGAGAAGTGAGGAGCGACTATGATTAAATAAATGGAAGATAAGAGAATCATTGTCTAGAATAAAGTAGAATACAGCAATTATAATATCAGACAGATTAAAACGTTCTTAATTATTAATTAGCCGAGAGAATAGAATGATCAAATAAGTGGAGTAAGTGAGATCGTTCGTGAGATGTAATAGGAAATAAAGTGGAATAGGATAATTGCGAGGCAAGTAGATTAAGACGATCATGGCGTCGAAAGAATGAAGTAAAGTGGTCGAAAAGTGGAATACGACGGCCGTTTCCATATAAGTGGGATAAAATAATTTTAGGCTGGGCAAACATGATTACAATGAAACGAAATAGAGTGAAACGATATCGTACGACAAAAATAATACGAGCATTATAAAAGAGATGTACTAAGACATTAACAGAATATACATTTTATTCGGATATAGAATATAGACAATTATAATCAAATAAATTGTTACAACGATTCAATTAATTCAATCGTTATTATTTATTTTGCTAGATTTGTTTAATTTAATCAAAATTAATTTGCGAAGAATTAAATTTTATAACAAATTAAAATTAACCATGAGCTGTGTATAATTAATTTCACCTTTCACTGTGTGTTTCAACCTTTTCAACCTTTCTCTTATCCAACCCAAGTAGCGATTAAAGTAATTAAGCAAAGAAATGCAAATTTCCGGAAAGGAAATTTGCGAGATTCGTATAATATCGGTCGACGACGTGGTAAAAACGAATTGAATTCCGTAAACGCGCTTTTTTAACGATAAAAACGTTTTTCCCTATACGTAGATACCTTCCTTATCTTTCCTTTTTCTACATGTTTCTCGATACCGATGTGTAATTCATCTTTCTCCTCTTTTCGAATTTCTCTTGCTTTTGATTTTTAGCGAGTGAATTTTCACAGAGAGATTAAAAATGGATGAAGGAAAGTTTTGGTGAAAGTCGTGCTCGAGTAATTTATGTTAGATTAAGATCATTGGTTTTGCATTGAATTAAGAGTGGGGAAGGTATTAAAAGTTTAGGTATTTATTGATGATTTTTTTTTTTTTCTTTTTTCTTTCTTTTTTTTAATAAATTTTACATCGACTGTGGATGGTTATAAGAAATGTATATTTCAAGAATCTTTTGATTTATCGAATTATTATTTTTACAAATATATATATATAATTTTCTTTTAAAATTTTTTAGAAATATTTAATTTTTTTATTTAATAATATTTTATTTGGATATCGTAGATATCTATTGAAAGTTGGATTCATGAGAGGATTTTTATATTCAGTTTTGTTCTTTATTCTCTTACTTATAACTATATAATTATAAATAATTATTATTTTTACAAATATATTTTTTCTTATAAAATTTTTCGAAAATATTTATTGAATATCGTGGATGTCTATTGTAAGTTGGATTCATAAGAGGATTTTTATATTCATTTCTGTTCTTTATTCTCTTATTTATAACTATATAGTTGAGTAAAGGGGGAATGTTAATATAGTTAAATAGTTGAATGATTAGAATTACAAGATCTTGACATAATCACCAGAAATATCCAAAAAATTAATATTTTAGATACCCAAAAAAATATTTAAAACTACAATTTATCAAGATCAGCATAAAAAAATTTTACTAAATACTTTCCAATATTAAAATAATTTAAACAACATATTAGAAGAAACATATTTGCAAAAAGTTTCAATTATTTCTTATATATTTTTATATTCTCTCTCTGTTAATTCCATTGAGAGAAAGTTTATTAATTTTGTTGATTTTAATTTTTGAATTTCCAACTTGTAATCCGTGACCAACCAAAGGCGCAAGTTCAAGTTTAATCTCATTACGTCATATAAATATCGTCTAACAATATTGGATTGTACTGTAATACGATTAAAAAAGTATAAAGTGCTAACAGTGCGCATAATTTACGAATTACAGTTGCATTGTTTCTTTATTGCTCCACCTTTGATCAGAGTGTTATAAATCGCGACAGAAATCTTGGCTCATGAATAAAACATTATTAGAACGACGGTTGCGCGTTAGATCAGGTGACAGGAATAGGTTTTCAATGAGAAATTATGTATATATATATATAGATAATCAGAAATCTTCATATTCGCTAATTTCAAAAACGTATGTTTAATAAATAATAATATATATATATAAATCGATTCAATAATATTTGACAATTTTTATCTGGAATGTTGAATCGACAAATATTGTAAAATTTTATCAAACATCTAAAGATCTTCGAATATTTTCGAAGATCATAGATAAACTTGATTTCATATAAATTTATTAGACAAAACGAATTATTTTTTTGTTCTTGTTTTAATAAAACATTCTAAAGGGTTCTGATCTTCTGTGTGGATAATGTGTAATTTGTAAAAATACTGGAAATAATTATTTATATAATAATTATATAAATATTAAAACTAATAATGCATACATCAATAGAAAACATTTACTTGAAATATAATAAATTAAATTGATGATTAAATACAATAATTCTTCGCAATTTATTAGAAATTAATTGTTTAATTTTTAATAAATTTTTAATAAATTTTAATGAAACAATTTTATTTTATAAACTATATAGATTATTTTCTTTTCTATCACAAAGGAAATAAATAGAAGGAGAAATATTTATTCGACAAATACATTTCTTATGTATTTCAAGTAATGAATAAATTTATATTATTTATTTTTAAACAATTAATATATAGATTACTATAAATTAAAGATTGTATATATTAAAATTACAATTTACAAGAAATAAAAAATAGAAATTAAATACAAAAAGTGTCGAATGTTGAAACAGTCAAAGGTCAAATCGAGAAACCGCATCTTCTCTTGAGCGTTGTCTCAGAGACACGGATATTTCTTGAAGGGTTCGCGTTTCATTTGAAAACTTGGAACAGTAACGGCTGAAGATAGTTAAACACAGAAGACTATATTGCCGTCTAAGTGTATCGCTAAGGGCAGTAAACTGCGCGGAGAGAAGGGATGCATGTTTGCAAAGAGTAGCCGACTAGCTAACACTGGATGGCAGAATTTGAGTCAAACAAAGTTTCACTGCTAACTTAACAAACAAAAATTTCGTGTGTCTTCATACACAGAGAATGTGCGGCTTCCTTTACGCGATTATTTACAAATGCGATCTCTAAATTAATTTTCCACTTTGAAAGAGATTGATTTTATTTTGGATGATAAATTGATGAAAATAAAAGAATAAATTTCGACAGAGAGTTAAATTCCATTTAAATGAAATTTTTTGACAATGCTTCGAAGCTTATCGTATCGCGTAGCCCATTTATTTGATTTTCAGAGAATTTTGTTCAAAAATGATAATCGTTGTTTTAATTTTAATCGATTAGAATTATTAAAAAGGGAATTAAATCAAAATAATCAAAGATTAATATGTTTAATTATGTTTATATAACAAATTGTTGATTTAATTTATAATTCAAGAGAGACAATTTCAAGTTTAAACTTAAAAAGAAAAATACCTTTTATGCATTCTTCGTTTACTTCTTCGTTGAAAAATGAAATTGAAATACGAGTGAATGAATATTTATTCAACCATCTTGGCCACTGATTTAATTTTTTCGCTCTCAGAAAAGAGATCTAACATTGATTTCTTAACAATCATCATCAAAAAGTTAAATTCACTTCATCCATCCCTCGACGATCGATACGAAAGTTTTCATAAAATTATTAATTATTAGAAGAACATGTTAGTCGAAAAAGTTACCAGATACAATAAGTGGTTGGTGATAAAGTATCTTTTATATACCGGGCCAAGATTACAATCTACCAGCGGCCGAGCTTTAACCCCTCTTCCATTCCTTGCCTTTTTTCCCTCCTCCCCTCCACGAAGTTCTGTAGCTCACACCGCCTCGTAAATCCCTTACGACTCACTGTCAACGACCATCAACCACCGCATCATAATGGCTATTGATCCTCCCCGTAATCAATATCTAAAATTATCAAGATAATAATAGCTTGTCATCAAGTTTAACGCGTAGAAGCCTCCTTGGAAGTTGATAGCTATCGACAATATAATATTCGAAACCGCAACCGCGTGGTTTAGGTTAGCGCGATAAATTCGGTGTTAATGACACTCGAGATAGGTTTTTTTCTTTCTTTTGTTTCTCGTGAAAAATAAATGTCCCTAGGGGGGAACTCGCGATCGGAGCAATGATATTTGGAAATATGATCGGAACGACTTTAGTGTTTTTCAACAAATTATTATATTTTTAACGTGGCTAGAAATTTTACTAGAATTTTATCAGAACGATGGTACGATAGATTTGTATTGAACGCGTTGGAATTTAATTAATCGCTTAAAGCTTGTAAAAACAAAATCGTTATTGCAAGTTGATCGGTTTTCAGATATTTAGAACTTTTATATGTATACTTGAATTCTCTTATGTTAGTATTGATAATTCGATAATTATAGATAAACACATTAATCTTTGATTATTTTGATTTAATTCCCTTTTTAATAATTCTAATCGATTAAAACGAAAATTAACTAGATATTTATAGAGTCTCCATAAGTCTATGTAAAAAATCCTTTCATCAAATTAGAACAATATTTTTGTTTCGCGATTAAAACGTAAATTTTAGTCACAATTTATTTAAAATAAATATTTCGATATTACAATTTATTTAAAAAAAAAAAATCCTACGTTCCCCTCGTTGCCTCGTGGAGAAATCGGGGCAGAACGATCCGTTCCTGTAGGTCCCCGATCCGAGCAATATCTTCGACAAACGGAGTGAAAAGAGGCAGACGGGAGGCAGATAGCCGAGGCGTCTTCTTCGATCAGGCCTCGAACAGTTATTGGTCGGCTTTCCCTCTTGTTATGGTCGCATTACACCGCCTCTTTTCGACCAATAACACCGAAACGTCCGGCGCAGCCACGGGTTACACGGGGAAAAAATTGATCTCTCCACGTTGTTGGAGCAGCTCGGTGGAAAAAATAAGGTGGGGAGAGGGGGGGAGGAGAGGGAGGGAGGTGGAAAAACAGTACGCGATCCTCGATGGAGCAGAACGTTAATGCCATATTTCACCGTGGCTCCGAAACAGTCGCCAAGAGACGCGAAACGACCGGCTGGCTTGCCGGAGGATCGATTTTCCGACTTACCACGCGACCAGATATCCACCTTATTCTTTTCGCTGTTTCCGCCACGTTTGATCCTTCTTCCTCTTCTTTCCCCTCTTCTTTCTTTTCTTTTCTCTCTCTCTCTCTCTCTCTCTCTCTGCTTTTGAGGAACCACACGACATCGAACCCTTATGCAAACGGATCGGTCTCCTGGTGCTCGTGACGTTAATGCGAGAAGTTGAATGCCGTGGCTCTTTATCTTCGGGAGAATGGCACGCCAGGTGGCTAGGAATGCCCAGCATTGAGGGGCGCGAAAAATTAGCGCGATTAACTGGTGCTGCGAGAATGCGATCGTACGAGGGGATCGTATTTTTCTTCCTTCCTCTTCGAGTCGTCGTCGTCGTGGATTCTTATGGTCGTTTCTATCGTATTGATACGTTAAATTTGCAATTTGAAATATTATTAACAGACTTTTAAGAGATTTTGAAATTATAAGTATATTATGAAAGATCAAAATAAAGTTGGTATACAAAAATATCGAGATTTGAAATTTATCGTTTGAGTTGAGTTATAAGCAATTGAAGTTTTACGAGATGAAAAAGATAGGTTTGATAAATTAGAATTATTATTTGATAAATTAGAATTATTATCAATAAATGGTTGTCTGTGTATAGAATATTGTTATATTGGAAAAATTAATTTTTAAATTGTTATTAGATATTGACCAAGAGATGTTCTATTAAGCTGTATTTCTTTGGCTTTTTTATTAATTATATATATATAAATTATAATGTATTAACTATTCAATTGTAATAATTTTTGGATGTATAAACATAAAATATTTATCTTCAGATCCTTGATATATCATATGAATTTAACAAGAATATAAATGCAATTATTCTTGAAGAGAATATATTCATATTTTCGAAATAAACGTTTTTAAGTAAGCATACGAATTAATAAATGGTTATCAATATTTATTTCGATTATTGAAGAAATAATATTTGCATAAAATTCAAAAATGATTTAAAAAGCTGAATAATATTCAAGGTTGAAATAATTTAAAATGAAACGATATTTCTATCGAAAGTTATTTCTTTATTTCCTCAATAGCTTTGAAATGAAACGAGATTTGAAACAAAATCGCGTGATTCGTCGCTGTATCACAATATCGACACGTAATATCGACGAAAATATAATCGTCCATAGATATGATTGTGCGATTTCAATTTTGATTTAATTTCTAGTTCCATTACTGATCGGTTGTATGCACGCAACCTCCACTTCCGGTGTCTTGTTGCTCATTCTCTAATGTCATGGCTCGATACTGTCCCGATAACCGACGCAATAATTGTTCTCGCAACGATTGAAAGGGATTTGATTCGACCATTGTTGACATATATAATTTCTACGAATTTGCTGACGATAGTGGCACATTGGCACATTGTGAACGAAAACCAATTGAATTTCAAATTCTTCAAATAGTATTTTGATATTTTGTATTAATTCTAGTTTTTATATAGATTCTGGAATATCGTTTCGATTTTTTTTTTTTTTAAGTTTTATTTATGAAGCAAAATTTCAATTGTAAATGTTTGAAACTAATCATATTTTTATTTGTTTCTATTTATATCGTAACATAAATTAAACATTTATTTCGATATTGATTTACTAGTTTGAGTAGTTTCCAGTTTCTGGAATTAATATTAATATATTTTGCTTTCAACAAAATTAATTTTTTTCATATAAATATTTACCTATATCATAATTTTACAATAATAATAATAATTTATATATAATATTGTATTAATAGAATAAGTAGTACATCGTTGAGTTCACTATAAAATTAAACATTTATTTCGATATTGATTTAGATCCTTGATTTAAATAGTTTCCAGTTTCTGGAATTAATATTAATATATTTTGCTTTCAACAAAATTTTTTTCATATAGATATTTATTTATATCATAATTTTTTATAATAATAATAATAATTTATACATAATATTGTATTAATAGAGTACATCGTCGAGTTCACTGTAAAATAGGTCCTTTGAGTAGTTTCCAGTTTCTGGAATTAATATTAATATATTTTTGCTTTCAACAAAATTTTTTTCGTATAGATATTTATCTATATCATAATTTTATAATAATAATAATAATAATCTATATATAATATTATATTAATAAAGTACATCGTCGAGTTCACTGTAAAATAGGTCCTTTGAGTAGTTTCCAGTTTCTGGAATTAATATTAATATATTTTTGCTTTCAACAAAATTTTTTTCATATGGACATTTATCTATATCATAATTTTATAATAATAATAATAATAATGATCTATATATAATATTATATTAATAAATACATTGTCAAGTTCACTGTAAAATTAAACATTTATTTCGATATTGATTTAGATCTTCGCTTTCAGTAGTTTCCAGTTTTTGAAATATTAATATATTTTGCTTTCAACAAAATTTTGTTCATATAGGCATTTATCTATATCATAATTTTATAATAATAATATATGAAAGTAATTATTACTGTAATTTACAAAAATATATAACCATTTAATTTTTCGATAAATAATCAAACGTGTTCTCTTTTAAAGATGATGATGATTTAAAAAAAAAGATAACTAGATCGATAAATTATCGTATTTTATTTCCTCGTAGAAAATATTTTTATTCAATCTTTGTTCCTTCGACTACGATTTTCAACGTTACTTTACAACTTGCCCAAGGAAAAAAATGGGGAGAAGATTCGCTAATAATATTCCCAAGTTTTTTCTTCGGTCAGAATTAAATTATCGAAAGAAATAACCAGGAAAGTTTCTTCTCAATTTACCTCTATGGTTCTATGGTTCGGATAAAGAAGCTCTCAGTTATTCGTTTCGTAGAAATTTTACGTGCGTGTTCACGAATATGGATTTCATGAATCGAAGAAAGGGATCTGGCATAAAATTCCATTGATTAGCCTAAATAAAACGCATCCTCTTAAGGTGGAAATTAGTGGAAGTGTAAAAGGTATCCGACACCGGATGTGGTAGTGGTTTCGAGTAACGAACGATAAGGATCGTCTTTGCCGTGAATTACCGCGCGTGGAAAACGTTTTCGATTCTTTCTATAAATTCCGCCACTGCAATGAAACTTCACCGGGGCGAATGTGGCTCGAAATATATTTTATCCGGAGTTTTATCCGCTGGAAAACATTATCCCTTTCTTAACAGTTTCGTTGCAACGAACGAACTTCACTTTTGGTTTGATCCAACTAGAAGGAATTTTATTTTTAGAAGTGAAAAATTTATTTTTGTACTGTGTGAAAGAAGAGAATTTTTTTATGGTATTATTTATTTTTAATGGATTTTTCTTATTATTTATATTAATAGTTGGAATAAATGATATTAATTTTGGTATAATAATGCAAATTATTGGAATTATGGATTCTTTTGTAGATTGATATTATTAAATAAATTTTAATGTTAATACGTTTTATAATGAATAAAATTTTATATTTTACAAATGTAAAAATTGTAAAAGAGAAGTCTCTAACTCAAATCATTAATGTTAATTAGTAAATTTTCAAGAGAGATTTGCAAGGGGTTTCTACAAAAATAATAAAGTATTTTTTTAAGTATTTTTTATAATTATTGTAATATTCTATGAATCCTAGAAAAATATGTCTGAATATCAGAGCTTCTAATAATATTTGAAAAATATTATATTTATTTGAAAAATATATATTTCATTGAATGTCCAAATCAAATATTTATTTTTTATTTCATTTTTCATTTCTTATTTTTTATTTTTCAAGTATCAAAAATAGATTGAATATTACATAATTATATATATTGTAATAATATTAAAGTTAATGATTTAAATTATTATTATTCAAAATATTTATATTTTTCACATTTTACAATTTCTTTTACTTTATTCTCCTATTCTATTTATATCTTTTTTTCATGTATATATATTTCTTATATTTCAATAAAATATTCATTTCAAAACATTGTTTGTATAAGTTTAACATTAATATATATTATTTCTATTACTATTTCAAAAAACGAAATTTATTTTCAAAATCCTATATCCCTCGAGAAAATAAAAATATTTATTTCTATTTATCCTTTTCAAAAATCCATTTTCCCCGTTCCTGGTGAAAAGACTGTCGCAAAAGTGAAACCACGCAACATACGATGATACTTCGAACTCGTACGTCATCAATACCATTTAGTATCACAGGCACAGATCTCCAAAGGATTTACCATAGCCAAATCCAAAAGAGCATTTGATCCTCTTTGTTATACCGTGCTCCAATCCCCAGGGAAAAAATCCCTGTTCAACCCTATCGCCATGGAATATCCCTCCCTTTCTTCACCCTCGAATTCCAATTGTTTATCTACCGCGAGCAAACTGTGAACACGAACGAAAATTCCATCCACAAAGTGTTACGTTTAAACGAGATGCTTTAAACGAGAAACGAGTGAAATATCTCGCAAAAGATTGAGGTTTTTATGAAAAAAGGAATAGAAATGTTCAAGAAACATTATTTAAACAAAGATTAAATATTTATATATTTATTTTATTTTCAAAAAATAATTATACGAAAATCATAAATTAATTGTGTAATGATTAATTGAGTAATGATTTTCAACAATAAATACTTAATACTTTTTTATAACTGAAACAATAAGCTACATAAATAATTACACTAATCAGATGGTTAAAATTTAATAGAAATTGAAATCACTTCGATAATTTATCGTTCATAACTATAATAATTTATAAAAATAATAATTTAACATTCATAATAATAATCGCAAATAATTGTCAAACGGTCGAGATTTTATGAAAAGCGGACTCTATCTGCGAATAAACGTTGTTCAAGCATTTTAATAAGTAATTATTTAAACTAACTTTATTCGAAATTTTTAATTTTTCAACCAAGATTAATACCTGACTCTGTATACGACCAATTTTTTTTCTTCTTTTTTTTCAAGAAATTCTCGTGAGATATTCAACCATTCTCACCGAGCATCGACAATAGGTTAACGAGGCAGCGAATTTTCGCGTTGAAAAGTAACTGCGTGTGGCCTATCAGAAAATCGTAAGGTTAACAAGCCGAGGAAAAATTATCTCGTCGGGGGGAGGACATTTGCATTTTTATCTCCTCGTAGACTCTCCACCAAGATTTATCTCGAACCGTCCTAGATTCGCGGACAATTTAGGCGGAAGGGGAAGAATTCCTTTCTCTTCCCCGTTTTTTCCTTCCCTTTCCCTCCATCGTGGAAACGCGAATGTTGGCAAACAGGCAGGTTGGCCGGTTTAAACGATAAAATTCTAGTAATAGCGTGGATTAGAGGCACGTAGTGGAAGCGGTTCTACTACGAGCAAGAGTAATATCCACTCTCTCCAGCGACAATTACAGGAAAGTGGCTGAAAGCCCACCGTGGCCTCCGTTCCGATGAATATTGGATTCCCCCAGATTTGGTAACTTTTGCCGCCTAGGGTGGCACCCGTGGGTGAAATAACTTGGATAAAACGATCCCGCTGAAAATCAAATGGTCGCGCAAATCATCGGGGTTGTCGGTAATGCGATTTGTTATGCGATGAGCATGGTGTTCGTTTTTAATTTTCGAAGAAGGAAAAATGGTAATTATTGTATCGTTTTCTTAAATATTTTTAATTTTTATTTTCTATAATAAGGTTTAAATTTTGAAACAGTTTAGTGATAAAAGAATATTAAATATTAATGAGATATTTCTATGCAAAAGTATTTTTTATAGTCGCAAGTATTTGAAATGAGTTTCTGGTAGATTTGAATTTGGTTTTCATTGTATTTAGAATCAAGTTTGGAATAGATTTTAAGTTTATTCCGGATGTACCACAATTTCGAAACATTTTGTATACTTTGGAGTCTTTCGGTTTGTGTTAATTAACTCTTCCTGTCTTGTAATATAGAATTACTTTACAAAGATAGATTGTACTCGTAAGAAAATTTACTTTGAAACTTGACTTCAATTCTAGGTTGTAGGTCGTTAAACGTAAAATTGTAATAATATTAGGTTTGAATTTAAATTCTGTTCTTTAATAACTACAATTCTTTTCGTAATATCATCATTATATGCATGTTACAGTTATTGAATATCAAACGATATCGATATAAAATACCATCGTATATGTTGATTAAAACTTATTAAAGATATTTTCCATCCTCGTATTTACTTAAATGGAATTATTACATGTAAAACATATGTAAAAAGAATTTATTAATTTTTGCTCGATCTTCAAAATTCTTTTAAACTTCTTTCAATATATAATTATCCCTTATCTAATTCCAACGGATATATTTTACTTTTACAACAAGAAAATTTCAACGAATAAACTTTAAATTCATAAAAAAAATATGTAATTATATAATTTTTATTTTCATCCGTATTTAAAAATTTTCAAAACCCTTCGAAAAGTCGAGCAAGATCTACGAAAATTAGCGACATAACGTGGTGGAAAAATCCAGGACGCCAGGAGTGATCTTGTAATAATAGCACGGTTTTATAGTCCATGGTCCCACGATTCCTGGCCGCAACAATGCGCCCGCGAAAACCGCAAGAAACACTAATCCATGCTATTACGAGACGTTGCTCGTGGTGGAAAGATATCATGGAAGTCGTGAGAGACCTGTAATCATTCCTTCAGGTTTGGGGAAGAGGGAACAGTAGGGAGTACAAAGAAAAAGGTAAAGTTTTCGTGTCGTGAGGAGAGGATCTGGGTCAGTCCAGGCAAATATTTCAGAGATGTGTGACGAAATAAAGATGTCGGAAAGAAAGTTCTCCGCTTCTCCGTGTTTTTTGCCGGCCGTTGAACCGGAATTTCGTCGGTTTTTTAAGATATATATATACACACACACACACACACCATTCATTCCCCATTTTCTCTAGAGGATCTTTCTAAAGCTCACTCGGCCACGTTTTATTTCCGTTAAAAGCTTAATTAACTATACGATATATCATCGAGTGCATAAAAATTTTTATTTTATTTTGTGTTAAGCTCTTTGAGTCCTTTCAAAGTTTTCGAAAAGTTTGCGGAAAGAGAAAGATTCGTTGTTTTGACATTAGTTGTTTTGTTTGTTTTCATGGATCGTTATTAGGATAAGGATCTTTTATTAAGAAATTAACAAAAATAATACTTTTGATATTTCAATTTCAAGGCAGTTCAAAATTTGAAAAAATTGAAATAAAGATATATCTGTTCAATAACTATTGATGAAAATATATATTTTTTTTAAATTTTAAATAATGGTAATAATTTCATAAGCAGTTTTTTTTTTACTTCGTTATAAATCTGGATCTGCTACATGATTCTCAATTTATTTCGGAACGTTTATAAAAATATTAAAAATTTTAGAAAATTATTTCGTCTGTTTCAAAATTGACGTGTATATGTTTTATAAATATTGAAGCGTATCACTATCGTACGTACCACATTTTATCAACATTAAACATATTTTTCGTCGCGTCCACGTGTGATATTTGAAAAAAAAAAAAAGAAAAAAGGTAAAGCGAAACAGCATAAAATGAGCACATAAATCTAGAAATATCTGAAAGCGGATCGACATATATTTTTCCTGTTATCTGCTGGCATTTTTTAAATTTGTTACATTTACTTTTACCGACAATTCCTCAACAGAGGCAAAATATTCTTTAAAAAAAAAAAAAAAAAAAAAAGAAAAGAAAAAATCCATTTTCTCATATTTTATTAAGTAATTCTTTCAAAAATTTCAGTTTTAACTCGTATAATATAATAAGACATGTACTATTAAAAAAAAATAAAAAACAAGTGATTTTAAAATAAAAAAAAAAAAAACCCAAATTCTCAAATCTTATTAAGTAATTCTTTCAAAAATTTCAGTTTTAACTCGTATAATATAATAAGACATGTACTATTAAAAAAAAATAAAAAACAAGTGATTTTAAAATAAAAAAAAAAAAAAAAAGAAAAGAAAAAATCCATATTCTCATATCTTATTAAGTAATTCATTCAAAAATTTCAGTTTTAACTCGTATAATATAATAAGACATGTACTATTAAAAAAAAAATATAATATACGTAATTTGAAATGAAATAAATAAAAACTGAAATATATATGTAATTTGTGTAAACAAGTATTACTTAAAAATACCATTTCATTAAATGTTAAATACAAGTTTAATTGCTTAAATATTTTTTTTAATTTGATTAATTTATTCTTTTAAAATATCGTGAAACATCCTGTTTTATTTGTAATGGAATAAGAAATTCATTAAAACTATCATTGCATACGAACTATATAGTCATATAATAGTCATATAAATATATGCAAGTCATAATATAAGTCATATAAATATAAAATTTGAATAATAATAGAGAACATTGTAACAAAATCAAAAAAAAAAATATTATTTTCCCTTCAAAAACCCAATAAACGTCGAAAATTGGCAAATGTTCCATTTTCCGTTCCGTCCTTAGACACCAAAAATATATCGAGGATCCTTTATATTTTACGTTATACATAAATTTTATTCATACTTTTAACGCATATTTTACGTTGTATAAAATAAACTTCGGATATATCGTATTACAAATCATCAAAAATATTTGCTTATTCGAAATACTATTATATAGAAATTTCCTTATATTCCAATACACCACCTTGAATACGAAAAATAAAAATATCCAACATACTATTTCCTCATCCAATTACTATCTCAAAAATTTATCCCGCAAAATCCTGAATAAAGTCATCCATTTCCCTTAATCCAAATGATGCGCAATAAACATAAATTTTCCAAGAATGCGAAACCTTCGCAGTTAGTTTCGCCTTTATATCTCACCTTTACTCCATAAACACGAGACAATATGTTGCGAAGCGCTGTTTGTTAGATAGCACTCGTCCAAAACCGCGATGGTCACCCTAAAATTAGACCGCAGCCAAGAGAAAACCTCTCTTCTAATAAAACGTCCCCTTTTTCACACCTATACGAACAACTTCGCGAGAGAAATGAAACAAACTCTAATCCCTCTCGACGCACAAATAACCCTTTAATCCGACAAGTTCGAAATTTCCTTGATATCCTTCGCTTCCTTCGAGCAAGAGTACGAGAGTACGTAAGAGATTGAGAAAAATAGCAAATGGATGGGAAACGCATGGTGGAAGTGAGAGAGAGAGAGAGAGAGAGTATCTGGGATAGCGGTGGGGTGAGAGGGATAACCGCTCGTCTATCTCACTTCGCAGTTTCTCCCGCGTCATTGCACCAGATCGAATCAATTTTCCTTGTCGACTTCCGTTCTCGTTCGCGACCCCGTTACCACGGCCACGAGATCTTTCGTGGAAAATCCGCGATAGTTCAACCATGGTTATTTTTTTTTTCCACCTATTCTTTCTCTCTCTTTCTCTCTCTTTCTACTTCGATGAAAATATTTTCACTGTTTTTCTCATCACGATATCTATTTCTCCATATTTTGAAAGAGAGACATTTCTCGTCAAAGTTCACGATCTATTTTGTCATCTATTCTTTCTTTTTTCTTTTTTTCTTTTCTTCTTTATTCGCCATAACGTTAAAGTTATTATTTTTTTAATCGAAAAGAAGAAGATCGCTCGAAAGGAATTAACGAAGTTTCTCTCCGCTTATTTTTCTCCGTCTATTTTCCTTTTTTCTTTTCCTTTCTCTATCCGTCATAATACCACTTTTCGAGAAGATGATTGCGAGAAGATGATTGAAAAGGAAAAGAAACTCACGACGTTCGCCTATTCTCTTTTTTCTTCTACTTTCTGTCTAGCGTATAATATCACTCTCTATCTTTCCAACCCCCTAAAAAGCGAACGAAAAGGAGAAGAAGACTCACCAAGTTTTTTTCCATTTATTCTTCTCTTTCTCTCTCTCTTTTTCTCTCTCTATCCATCACAATATCACATTCTATATTTTCAAACTCTTGCGAAAAAAAAACGAACGAAAAGAAACGAAAGAGGCTCAATAGAAATTCAAATTTTTCTTTCTCTCTTCTATCCTCTCTATCTATCTATCTTCATTCACACTTTCGTGAGAAGAAGCAAAAAAAAAAGAAAGAAAAAAATATTTTTTTTCACCTATTCTCCTTATTTTCTCTCTCTCTCTCTCTCTCTCTCTCTCTCTCTCTCTCT
>NW_006263386.1:1341511-1345970 GCF_000469605.1 Apis dorsata
TCACGCTCCATCTTTCCGCCCTCTCCGCGAGAAAGGTAACGAAAGGGAGAGGAGAGGGATCGCCAAATCTGGCTTGCTACGATAAGAGCAAACGGGGACATAGGGGGTGAGAAGTGGGTGAAGAAGGAAGGGTGAGCGTACGAGAGAGAGGACGCTGCGAAATGGTTTCGTCTGACTTGACAAGGTTTTGTACATTTGTTAATTAGACCTCCCTGTTACGCGCGATGCTTTTTTTTCTGCTCGTTTGCTAGCCCGTTCTTTTTCTTTAACCCCTTCGTTGCAGCACGATGAACTACTTTTTCTTTTATTATTTTTTTTTTTTCTCTTTCTGCCCTTTTTTTCTCTTTCTGCCCTTTTTTTCCGCTCGTACACGATCCGGAATTTTTTTCGGGAATACGAGACAAGAAACTTTTAATCCATGATTTCTCATCGTTGAAATAATCTTAGGGAGTAATGGTCGACACCCTGATTTGGGGAATTTTTAATATGGGGATAATAATGGAATAATGGATCGAGGATTTAATGGATATCATTGATGTGTAATGCACTATTTGTGTATCCTTGTATTAAATTGAATAAAAAGGTTTTAGAATAAAGATTTCACATACAAAAAATATATATGATTATTAATTACTATTATTAATATCCTATTAATTATAAGTTAATTATTAATGTATAATTAATACATAATGCATATGTAATACAACATAAATATGCATTATAAATTAATAATAAAATTATAATTATATGTAAATAATAAATTGAATTTAAAAAGAATTTAGAATTTTATTTATGTATAAATATTCTTTTCTTCTAGAAGTGATTTTAATATATGTAAATACATAAATAAATGTTAGTTTGAAAATTTTAAATAATGAAACGAATGTGTTAATTGATGCAAATATGTGAAGATAACATTATACATAAAAGAATATGTATTATAAACAATTTCATGATATAATGATTATTAAAATCAATTGAATAAGCATTTTTTTATTTATATTATAGATATTATATTATAATTATTAATAATCATAATTATTTGAAGATATTTTAAGAGAACTTAATAAATTCCTATGAATTATTTCTGAACAAACTACGTTTGAAATTATAAAAATATTAAAATGTTAAAAATATTTCCTCTATCAATATTATAATTTTAATTTATTACAAAACATTTTCCTTGTATATATACTCAATATTATAAAATATAATATATAATTTTATTTATATAATATATAATATAACGCAACACATTTATTATTGCATAATTATATTTATAAATATATACTCATAATTACTTTAAAATATTATAAAATTATTTGAATAATAACAGCATGGTAAAATAACATTATTGATCTATCTACGTTTGAAATTCTAGTAAATGTTTCTTGCATCTCGTGCAGCTGGTAAAACATTGACTTATATCGAACTTATGCAGTACCAGGTGCAACATTCTCCAAACAAACACGAATACGAAGAATGGGAAAAGGCGCGTGCTATGCATTGTTCCGACACGTAAGATCGCAAAGTGCATTACTTCGAAGCAACCATAAGGTGCTCCATCTTGAAGCCGGTGTTTCTAAGCAATTTACATGATATATAGAAGCAAGTAGATGCACTTCGTGTTTCTGCATATACAAAATTTGTTTTTGCAATTGCGAATGCCTCTGAATAAGCAGAGATATTCCTATGAATTTGTGAACGCTATCAAATAATAATAAAATCGGTTCGTAAATGATTTTAAAAATATATATTTTTAAACGGAAAAAACGATTTTATTTATCCACTTTAACATCTCTTCCATATTTTTTATTTTTAGCTATCTTTTCAATTAGAATGTTAACTTGATTTCTAAATTTTGCTACGAATTATATTTATAACAATTTGATTTTACATTACAACTTTTTTAAACGGAAGAAACGATCTTATTTATCCACTTTAACATCTCTTCCATTTTTCTTATTTTTAGCTATTTCTTTTCAATTATGTTTAAATAATGTTAATACTTTCTATCTTTTACTACGAATCGTATTTATGACAATTTGATTTTGCATTAAAACTTTCTATTAAAATAAACGATTCGTTAAAAATAAAATCGAGCTAAAACGATACGTCATTTATAAAACAATTGAAATTTTTACATTTCGTATAAATAAACGATAAATAAACAGAGAAAAATAATATCGAAACTGTTCCTCTCAGTTTCATTCAGGAATCGAAGAAATCCTCTTTACCTCCTTAACCTCCATATCTATACTACATCTGAAATTCGCTTAAGAAGAGTACTACAGTAACCACAAAACTCGATCTCGTTCCATCGATTGAATGTCGTAAAAAGGAGGCTGAAACCTCTGTTTGATATTCCTATCGAAACCCTCAGGAATCCGGTGTATAAACGCCCGATTGAACCGACTTGGTATAATTTCCCTTCGCGAATCCGCCATCGTGTGCACGTGCACGCGAGCCCCCGGAGAAATTACTTTTAAAAATTACACCTGAG
This sequence comes from Apis dorsata, assembly GCF_000469605.1. Classification (NCBI taxonomy): domain Eukaryota; kingdom Metazoa; phylum Arthropoda; class Insecta; order Hymenoptera; family Apidae; genus Apis; species Apis dorsata. Next base: position 1,344,015 of record NW_006263386.1, read on the forward strand.
CGCCGTTTCGCACCTCGTGAATCCAACATGATTCCTCGAATCTTACCTCGAAGAGAAAAAGTGATCGAGACTTCAATCGAGACCGGTTGCACTTCCTCGGGGAGGATGCGAACGATTTGATCGATTGTAAAAATTCTACGAAGTGGAAAATTAATTATAAAGGAGGCTGGATTGAAATCTTAACGAGATGTCGATTTATTTCAATTTTCAGTAACTTTTCTGTGTTCGATTATAATTATTCCTTTATAATTATTAAAAATTGCTTATATTCGTTTTTTATATATATGCAGTATATTTTATATTAAAATTTCGAAATATTATTATTTTTTTTTATCTTTCTATTCTTTCTATTCTTTCTATATATATAAACGATATATTTCCAATATTTAAAAACAAGAATGAGAAAATCTTAATGGAATATATGTGTCTTAAAAAATGTATATTTCAATAAGATATGAAAGAATAATAATTTTAGGAAAATTGATTGAAAAATTTTATTTGAAACGTTTTAATAACGTTTTAATAATAAAAGGAAATTGTAAATTTTAATAAATTCTTCGTAACGATTCATTAAATTCATTAAATAAAACATTTTTGCTAATCAATTATTCGGTATTTATATCATGATGCATTAGTATGATAATGAGACAGATATTATAGGCACAATACGAATTTCATATGTGTCATTTTGTATGCCTGATTGTATGTTATGATTATTGATTCTTAATTATTATCAGCAACTGAACTGAATAATTTTTTATAATTGTAAGATAACAGCAGTACATTTTGAATTAAAAAGAATTTCGAAATATTATTATTCTTTCTTGAATTATTGTCTTATTGAAATATATTTGAAATATTTTAAAATATTTTTCAAAATACATATATCCCATTAAGATTTTCTCATTTCTGTTCTTAAATGTTGGAAATGTATCGTTTTACTTTCTACAAAATGCAAGAAATATATTGATGAAAGTTTCACAATAGAGTAAAAATATATTTTGAGAATTAAATAAATAAATAACCAATGATTAAATTCAAAAATTCTAAACCATAAAGAGAAATCTTAAGATAATCTCAAAGCTCATAATCTCATCTTTAAATACAAAAGTAATGAAAATAAGAATAAGAAGAGATTCTGCAAGAATTAACTGCAATGAATGAACACACGTAACGAAAGTAAGAGTAATAGAAATCTACACGAAACTCGAGAACTTCATTTCTTTAAACGTTCTATACAATCATATAACAATACTCATTCCCAATGGAGATTGACTTTCATTTGATTCTCTACTTAACTCGAAAGATCTTTTAATCTCTTTTTAATCTCATATAATCTATTTTTCAATACTTTTGCATTTAAACGCATAACCGATATATGTATATTCCTTTTAATTAAAATTGATCTTTAAATATAAAAATTTTCTCCCAAAGCTCCAATAAACTCAATCAATATCAAAAATATCATTTCTCCCCCAAACTAGAATGAAAATTAACTTAAAAAAATTTTGAATTGCATCATAACTATTAAACATATTACTATTAAATTATAAAAAATTGTAAAATTCCTTCCAAGTCTCTTCCTTCTGCACCGCGATAAAAATTACATCACGAAGCTTTAATAAATCGGAAAGCTTTATAAAAGATTCCCAATTCGGTTCCCAAGCAGGATCCCAAGAGAGGAGAAAAAAGATGGAATAAGAAAGAAAAGGAAAAAGTAGCGACGAAAATTCAATTTATTTCGTTTTCTTACATCGAATAGTAATTCCAGATTCCACGTGGAAGCCAATATATCTCACATCGTTGCGTCTTCCGCGTCATTGGATCCGGTCGAACGATTCCCCTCTTGAACCGCTCGGTTCCAAGCAACCGGAAGCATGGAATTCCGCGAGAAACCATACTTATATATAATATATATATATATATATTATATATAACCACGTTTCCCCTTCGCAA
>NW_006263386.1:1346216-1349712 GCF_000469605.1 Apis dorsata
TTCGAGAATGACTCGTGCTCGCCGGGCCGGGAAATCGAATTCGTACTTCCCGTTCCATCATGCGGATCCCGCATATTTATTTCTAATTCCGGAACCACCGAATTAGCCACGTTTCAGCATACCACTGTGTAAATCCTTGGCTAAGTCCTGTTACGTTGATATAACAGATTCAAGATTGAAATCGAACGATATTTTTCACTCGTTCCCTCGACGCGAAGTAATTTTTCCTTCGTTCTTGGAGATCTTTCTTTCTTTGTTTCGGGTTATGAGTATTTTGGATTGTTGTTTCGGATGTATTGAAGTTCGTGGTTCTTAAAATTTTGAAATTGTTTGAACACGTTTCGAACGAAGAAGTAATCTAAAAGTTTGATTCTAAGGTTTTTTTGTATGACACCTTTGAAATTGAAAATTGCATGGAGCAGTTTTGAAAGTTTTTTAAAACTTGTAATTCTTAAAATTCTTAAAGTTGCTTGAATTTTTTCGCGAAGAAATTGGTATGACACGAAATTTTTTCTTGTATAAAAGAGCTTTTCGAGGTTTTTTTTATCGAATATTTTTAAGATTGTTAAGCTTCCTTGTAAACTTGGATGAAATTTATTTCAAATAATGCTAACTATTTGATAAGTAATACACTTCGATCGATTTCATTTTCGTTTATTTGGTCAATTAAAGAAATTTCTGGAAAATCGAATATTTGAAAATTCATAGTAAAACTATGAATAAATAATATTGAAAAATTTGATTATTTAAGGAAATAACTCTTCGTTTCTTAATTAAAATTTTTTTTGTAAAATAATATGAAAATAAATATTGAATAATAAATGGAACGATATTCGATACCGCATAATAAGAAAGCAATTATTTCTATCGAAATCGAATAATAAATAAGAATAACAAACAATACAAAAAAATAATTTTCGTGAATTGATAAATAAATCATTTAATTATAAACGCATTAATTTATTCTTTTCGTCTGAATCATAACACAAAAATACATTATATCTCGAGTAACGTTTTTAAAAAGTAATTTTTAAAATAATTAAAAAATTCTTTAAATTCTTACATCTCCATCTGCTTGCTTGCTTTTAAAATCTTCTTCTAAAATTTTTAATGATACGAATTTTTTTATAAAGACGAAATAAACGAAATAAACTGTAAAGAGATAAAAATTCTGGAATTAAAAAAAATGTAATTCGGTGTTAAACACGCTTGAAATTTAAATAAAAATCAAACGTATGTTTGACGCGTCGAAAACAAATTACGATTTCATTGTATTATCTCCAAAAATGGAGAAAATGTATTCGTAGATAAATATTATTTGAAATATAATGTTAATAAAAATGCAATTTCCTCTTTTGTTTAAATATTCAACGCAAAGTGAGGACAACCTTTAGTCCTACAATGAAGAATTAACATACTTCTGCTTGATGAATCTATGCATTGTTTTACATATATGAAGAAAATAAACCGCAACGAAATGCCGTGTCATGCATATGCAAAATTCGGTGCAATTTAAATTGTAATATATTACCATATAAGAAGTGTTGTACAATCCAAATATTGGACATCTGCGTGACTTTACATTTTTTTCATTTTAACGTTATAAATTTTATCCCATCCAATAAAGGATTAAAATTAAGATCGAAGCAATTATCTAATTAAGTTATTTGTAATATTCGCATAAACAATTTCGTTAACGTACAGATGGATATTTGAGGAAAAGAGAAAAAAAATATGATGATAAAAAATAAATATTTAAAATAAAAATAGTTAATTCTTCTGAATTTTTTTTGAAGAAGTCAGATACCATTAAACTCGCATTCTATATTAATCTGTCTTTGATGGAGTCAAATCAATTTCCTTCAAATGAGATTTCAATTTATTTCAACAGAAAATAGATTTAAATCCAATTTTACAAAATCAAATTTTTCTTCCTAAGAAATTCATCTAAATTACTTTTAAATTAACGTAACATAAATGTTACACAATTATTATTAAAAGAAAAAAATTATTATTAAAAAGAAGGATTGGTAGATGATTATAAATATAACAGTACTTTCTAAAAAAACATCTTAAAATTTCATATCTTTAACCTAATAAAAGAAACTTTCGAGACGAATTTTCGTGTCGACGCACGAAATGAACACATCGTAATAAATTATTAAAAAAAATAAAAATCTCTTCTCAACTTTCCAAAATGGAATTTTAAATTCTATAAAATCTACGTAAAAATTACTTCACACGAGACGAGACACCCCCTCCACCAGTAATAAAAGTACATCTGTCCCACCAACTCCCCCCTTGCATCCTCCACCCTCTTGAATCATCGTCATCCAGCAGGAAACCAGGCAAAAATCCGCCAATTTCCGTGTCTCTCTTATACGACTCTCTTATACGAACGCGGCCACGTAAGAACAACTCCCGATACAAATCACCGATTCTTTACGACCTCGTTGAATCCATGTAAACACGCTCGTTTCGATCCATCCTCTTAGCCGTGCCGTATGTTGTATGGCAACCAGTGGGACCAATGCTGAGAACATACATATATATATACACACATACACACACGAAACGGAGGAGGAACAGAAACAGACACCGAGAGGAAGCAATAACCCTCTCCTCCTCCTCCTCGTTCTCCTCCTCGTCGCGAGAGAGTGCATCGACTTCCAACCAACCAACCAACCAACCAACCAACCACCGAAATATATCCCTTCACAGCGGTCTGTCTCACCCGCCTTACCGAGGGGATCAAAAGACGACTAGGTGGATGCTAGGAGAGAGGATCGCGCGCGCCAGAAGCGGTGCGAGAGACAAAGAGAGAAGACGATGGGAAGGAGAAGGAAAAAAAAAAAAAAAGAAAGAAAGAAAGAAAGAAGAGGAGAAGGAAAAAGAGGAAAAGGGGAGGGAGGGAGGGAAAGTGTAACACAGAGGAGGAAGATACGGTTGGAGATCTCGTCTGGGGCCCATTGTTGGCCCTTTGTTTCGCGTAGCCAGGGGACGCGGAATACGCGGATATCGCGAAACAATGCCCGTGCCTCGAGCAACGCCGTGGAAGGGACCGGGCAAAGGGAGGGGAGGGGAGAGGAGGAGAAAAAAGGCGGACATCGGTGGCGGATGGAAGGGGGGGAGGGAGTAGCGCGAAACACACGGATGGACAGTCGGCGGTGGAAGGGAGAGGTGGGGGGAGGGGGGAAGGTATAAGTAGGGAAATAGGAGGCGAAGAGTGGGGGGAGGAGAGAGAGAATATATCGTTGGCACGATGCAAACGAGCGGAAAAATGCCGGGTTGTGAGATGCGGTCTCGCTTCTGGTTCGAATTCAATAAGAAAGAGGTGGACGGTGTGTGTGGGACGGCATTCAGTTTCGAAATCAAGCGGCGCTTCCTCTTGCCAAAACCTTCACGGCGAATCGATAGTCCAGTAGGTCACGTCGGCATGGAAAAACTGTGCCAAAACCTTTTCTTTCCCGTCCAGCTTGTATCTTTGTCGTTACGT
>NW_006263386.1:1349833-1352530 GCF_000469605.1 Apis dorsata
TCTCTATCCGCCGTCCCTCTTTACGCCGTTCACTCTTCCTCCTCCTTTCACGTCGTTTAGCGCGTCTTTTCACCTTGATGCTCCTCCTTTTTTTTTTCTTTTTTTTTACTTTGCCTCTTCGTCTCTTTCTTTTTTTTTTTTTTTTTTTTTTTTTTTTTTTTTTTTTTTTTGTTTTTAAGCCCGGTTTTGGGGTTGGTTCCTTTTTTTTTTTTTTTTTTTTCTTTGGTTTATGATCTCGAAACTCTCTTGAATGGCGAGAAACGGCGAGACATTTCGTGAATTGGGGAAGAGTGTAGTAGAAATTCAACATCGGTTTCGATTTGGTGATGTATCTGTCATTGTGTTTCTTTTTTTTTTTTTTTTTCTTCCTCTCTTTTGGCGCAGTGCATTTTGCTGCGTTCCATTTTTTGTTCTATTTAATCACGACGCGTGAATGTTTTAAAATCGTTCGTGTTATATCGTTGTGAATAATAGAAGGGGGATAAAAAAATATACAGGGTATGGTAAAAGTATTATAAATCGAAAATATACGGAATCAAATTTTTTTTTTTCGTTTGGAATCTTGTTTCTAGAAAATAAAAATTTAAAAAAGTTGTCTTAATAATAAATTAAATTATGATTTGAAAATATGATTTAAAAATATTTGAAAATACAAATTTTTTTGTCGCACAAAAAATTCTTCTTTTCTGATTACTATATACACACAATCAAATCGAAATATACGAAAGCAATTTTGTTATTGATAAACTTTGTTATTGTTATTTTCGCCACGAATCCCAGTTTAATTTACGAAGAAGATATTCTTAATGATGCAAAGTTGGTAACGATAAAGCTATATGTTTCCCTTTACAGAGCTTAACAAACCCCTTATCTGTGATTCTATTTGCTGTTGCCAAGGCGCCACAAATATCTCGAGTGTCTTTGATCTTCCGATATCGATTAGTCGAAAAAAATAAAGTAAAATGAAACTACACCTTGTTAAGAAACTTGCGCGTTATTGATCGATTACAATTGATTACAAAGTTACAAAACGAGTTGTTGATAGGACTTCGTTGTAGAAAATATTTATGCAAAGAATATTTATTAATTTGAAGAGGATTTAATCGTTTTTCAAATTTCTTCTTAGATATTTATCTTTGATCTAGTCTGTTCAAGTTCAATACATATTTGTAAATCCAAATTTAAAAAATGTACAAAATTCGTTTATTGGTTCGTTCAATATTATGACTTTCAATTGATAAAATTGAAAAAGAGAGAACAAAGAAAAAATATTCTCGTAATTTATCACACATTTAAAATATTTTATAAGATATATATATTTATTGATATAAAATTAGAGAATTTCAAATCAATGTTCAAATTGCGATACACTTGAACCCATCACTACTTATTTATTCGTTTAAATATTCGAGATTTGTCACTTTCTGCTAAATTTGTCAATTTACAATATTGCGCTGTTGCAGAGAAATACCATCGCGCTTTCGTAATTGGTGAGAACCTGTAATGGAACGTTGATTACAGGTTCCTGTTCTCGAAGGCATATTTTAGCATGCAAATTTTTAATTGTTGGAATTCATATTCCAACGCGATCTCTCGATCTCTCATATTCATTATTAATTCAAGTTTTTTATTTGAATTTAAATAAATAATTATGCGTATTCACATGTAAATTTTATTATTTAATTATCAATTGTTCGTAAATTTATAGTAATTCGTTATATTTTAACCTAGCTTATTTATGATTCATCCAATAATTAAATTGTACAGTACTTGTAAATTATAAACTACACAATTTAACCAAACTGATATCATTATACAATTTTTCCGATCAACTCGAATAATAGAGACTCACTTCCAATTGTTGCCACGAGTTTCGATAATAAAGGTTGATGTATGGATAACGATCGATTACATAAACATTTAATTGTATCACGTGTAACTGAAAATATGCTCGAACAATAGAGTTAATCCAATTATGTGTTCATGTAACTGATGAGCAAAAATTTTCTATTATTCCAATATAAATGCAAAATTGATTAAAAAAAATAAAATTTGCGAAATGACTAAAAATTAAACAAATATTTCAAATATAAATTTATATTTATTACATAAAAGGATATGTATTATTCTTTTATTCCAGATATACAAATTTATATAACTTAAAAATATAATTTCACTTCGTGATCGAAATTTTTAAGGTGCCAATATTTATCTCATATTTCCAATTTTTATAAAACATTAGTTTACATTACATAATTTCTTGTATCTAAAAAAGGATGATATTTCGTAAGAGAGATATATTTATAAAGAATAAATTAATCATTTTTAAATCCATACATTTTCACATGATACTAATTATATAGTCGAATATATATTCGTTCGAATAATTCACTTAATCTACTACAATTTAAATATCAAAAGTATCCCAAAAATTAGCAGATCGAGATACAAAAACATTCGAATAATTTTTTAAAAACGCCTAGCAACAAAAGAATTTCATTCCTTCGTATTAGACCAAGAGTTCGTCGACCATAAAAATGTTGGAATATTTGTCCATTTTATTATATTTCGAAATAAGTTACTGCAGTGAGGAGAACACAGACGCCAGGGAAAGAAAGAACAGAATAAGTTACGTCGCTGTACATATATATATATATATATATATATATATATATATAGAGAGAGAGAGAGAGAGAG
>NW_006263386.1:1352740-1367713 GCF_000469605.1 Apis dorsata
AGGGAGGAAGAGAGAGAAAAAGAGAGAAAGAAACACGTGTGTGAGAACGGAAGGGAAATAATGACTAAAACTCTTTTCTTCGCTTGAGATCAATGCGAAACATGGAATAATTCCAGCTCTCGTATCCATTCGATAATTGTAAAAATTAGCAGGGTAAACGACCGTTACGAGCGAAAGAATTGGGGCAAATAATTGGATTAGAGGTCGTTTCACGTTCGCATTTATTGTTATATACCGTGAAGAGGGGATGGAAGTCGGGTTGAAGAATATCTTTACGTGTGATTTCGTTAATCCGAATTGAGACTGAACGTGGCGTTAATGTAATATTTCGTTTGTCATTTCTTCTCTCTCTCTCTTTCTCTGTTGATATACCGTATCTTAATTACGGAAAGATAATTTCGAAATGATAATTAATATTTTTTTCCAATGTGATTTCTAGTAAGGTGGAATAGAAAAATAAGAATTAGAATAAGAATTAGAAGAAATTATTGATTAGAATAATATTGATTATTTCATAATAGCGAAAGAAACTTGGTTTTGATCCTTTTCAGATTTCGATGGAAAGTGAAAAAGATAGTTTCTATAGATTCAAAAATTAATTTTTGAAATTTTATATTTTAATTTTATATTATATTATATTTTATTTTATTATGTTATATTATATTATATTTGTTTTATATTATATTTGACTTTTTAATTCTTATTTTCGTCCAATTAAGTTTGTAAATTTATTAGTGATTGAATCTTTTTTGAGCGATAAAAGAAAACTAATAGAATCATTGAGATAAAATTTTAATTTTTGAATTAAACAATTAGTTTTTTTAAATCTTCTGTGTAATGATTATAATTATACGTAAGAAATTTATTTATTATATTAAAATATAAAAATATATGGATCTAATTTATAATTTTTAATTCGATACAATTTAAAAATTTTGAATATAATGATTTTATATCATTTCGAAAATGATGAATTTCGAAACAGATTTAATTACGATGAAAAATGGAAAAGATTTTATCCTTGTGAAATCCTTCATCTTCGTGGATAAATCCAAAACGCGTGAAGAATCGAAATAAAAAAACGCGAAAATCGATTTTCACGTTCGGATTCGACTAAAAATCGTAAATCGTAATTTGTCCAGAAATTCTCGCAATACTTTGATTTATCGAGATGATTTCGACTCAAGAAAATTCAATTTCAATATGCATTCGATACAAAAAAGGATCTAAAAGATATCTGATAGTTGAGAAAAGATAGAGAATAGAGAATAATAAAGTTAAAAAAAGAAATAAAAAGTTTAAATGTTGTCATGCTATTGCTTCGAAATAAACTTTTGCTGTTACTTCGAAAAAAACTTACTCGTAAAAGTGATCTGAAGAACTTTCAAATATTATCTAATTATTAATAATTACTTTTTATCTTATTTTAATTTACTATATTGCTAATTTTATTTTATTATAATTATTATCAACCTGCTTTGCCGAACTTTTAAATAAGAAACTTTTATAATGAAAAAAAAAATAATTTTTAAAAATTAATAGATTTTATATTGCAAAAGATTAAAACAGAAAAATTCTATTTCAAAGAAGAAAAACTTTATAAAAGAGATCTAAAAAACTATTTAATTATTATTATAATTCGAATAAGAATTAATTATAAAGATTAATTATCTTTTAAATCAGATCTTTTTGTTACAACAGGGAAACAGGGAAAAATCAAGTTATTGAAAAAATTCAATTTTAAAATTAAAAGAGATCCAAAGAATCTTTGTAGTATCATTTATTATGAATTATTTTCATTTTATTAATTTAAACTCCACGTGCAATATTAATTTCACTTTATTGTAATTGATTATTTGATTCATCCCTCACCAACACATTTTCGCAAATAAAAAATATTTATACCGGTAAATAATTTTTCAAAGTTTAGTGGACCATTTGTTGCATTAAAAAAAAAAAGATGAAGACAAATGGTAAAAAAATTTAATTTCAAGAAATCCTGAAAGCTTGCGATAGAATGGCAAAGAAGAGAAAGAGGGAAATAAAGTGAGGAAAATATATGGATCTTCTTCTTCGGAAGAAGGTCTGTTCTTGAACGCCAGTTTGGGGTATGTCGCTGGTTCACCCTCGATTGTCTTGTTTTTGTGTGTGCTTACGGACGATATCTTTGCTCTTTCGACAACAGCCCTATCCTGTCCACGGAGTCGAACTGATTCTTCAATCTTGAGAAGAAGTGAAGCGTTTTTCCTCGAATTTTTCCAGAATTCTTTGATACTTTTTTCGGTCATTGGAGAGAATATACTCATCAGAGTAATAATAAATGGATTTATTTTATTTATTCCGCGAGATGTAATCGATTTTTCTACAAATTATTCGAAACAAATGCAACAAAAGTGCTCAATATTGGGTCACAATATTTTAAATTTTTAACAAGATTCAAGTTGTATAGAATTTGATATCCGTAATTTGATTTATTCATGTCAATGATGGTTATCGACTGATGGTATACAGGTATATATAAAAATGTATCGTATAAAAACTTGATCGTTTAAAAATTTATGAAAGCACGAAACTCTCTCTAGATCCAAATGAGTTCAAATAAAGAAAAATTCTTTAATCAATTGATCAATTCATCAATTGAGGGAGGCCATCTCTCCTTCAATCTTTTGCAATATTATGTGGTCATTTAACCTTTTAATGTGCAACAAATTTTTTAAAAGCTGTTATAGGGAAAAGAGTCCGACCTCTTGACATTTCAAATTCCTATATGCATTCAAGATATTTATTTAAATACATAAGACACCAATTTAATATAATTTTTGAAATTATTATAAACAATTAAATTACGTGTAAACAATTATATCACAAAAGATTAAAAAATCAGATTAGATTTAAAATATTTTATACATAAAATTATACAAAAATATTTCTTTCAAATATTCATATCATTTCAATTAATATCGATGCAAGGTATCCTATTTCAAAATCCCAAACGAAACATTATTTTCTCTTCCATTCCAGCTTTCCATCAATCCACGTGTCATCGTTCAAATAAAACATATTTATTTATAACGCAATCAATCGCCGTCAATGCCCGTTTCCAACGTTCGATGAAACAGAGACGGAGACAGCCAGAGAGAGAGAGAGAGAGAGAATTTTCCAAACTCTGGAACACGACTATGGGAACAGCTGCTGTTTATGATAGCTACGTATATACATATACATGTACGTTTGTCCTGTAAATTTAGTCCCATCTGGCGAATATACCTATATATACGTATACATAAGTCGAGGACAAAAGAATCTCTCATCCTTGAAAGGAACTGATCGAGTGTGATGCAAAGAAGGGTGAGAGAGAATGAGAGAGAGAGAGAGAGAGAGAGAGAGTGGAAACATCCGCGTCTCTCGAGTTTATACCCCCGTTGAGCTTATCGGATAACCATAAGTTCCAACAGATCAAAGCCCCGACCCGTTCATCGCCAGTGTTGGCACGCTCCGGACACGTGAATCTAATGATGGCTCGTCATAAAGTCTGGAGGCTGCCTCCAAAGAGGAAACTTTCCCTCCCTGAGAGAGGGAAAAATGATACACTCAACGATGAGGTTGCATCTTCTCGGATAGTGATAGAAGCAATCCACCCCCTCGTGTTTTCGATCGCTACTCCAAACCTGCATTTTACGATCCGTCTTCCTCCTTCTTCCTCCTTTCTTTGGTGTATTAATATAATACCAAACGTGCGCCCTTCAATTTGCATTCCTCGAACAATGTTAAGTTACAACGTTCGTGGATAAAAATGGATATAAAGTGGTCGGATATAAAGTGTATGGAGTTTACTTTGCGATGAAGAGGGAATCGTAAAATTTTTCCTTGAGAGTTTTAGAATGGGAATGGATTGACGATTGTTACTCGAATTAATCTCGGATGAATCAATTTGCGGATAAGTGGAAATAAAATAAAAATTAAACAATTTTCAAATATGCATAATATTCGTATTTTGTATTATAATTATATGAAATCGAAAACCAGCAAAATGATGATTTAAAACTTTTCTAATTTTATATCGAGTCTACGTATAATAAGTTTGAAATTTAACATGGAATTATAAACGAATTTACTTTTATTAAATCTCAAGAATATAGAAATCATCTATTTTTGTTTATCATTCTATTGTATAGAGCACAATATTTGTTATATAAATTTCAACGTAACTGGAATTAAGTAGAATATATACGTACGCTAGCATATATACGTAATTCGATCTTCGAAACACAAATATTCATTCAAATGTGCGTACGTTGAACGCACGTCTATTTTTGAAAAAATTTCGCCAGAGTTCGCAGAAAGAAAGTATCAAAACCCGAGAGAAAGTTAAAAGCAGATAAGGAATGGTTATTAAATATTGACGAGAAGATGGAGAATGTGGGGCATACTTTTAGCAGAAATTGCGCTCTTTTTAAAAGCGAAACCTCGTTTCGGCCGCGAAAACGGTTAATACGCGCGATATTGCATACAAACGAACGGTTCCATCGTTTTGAAGCAACGTTTTATCTCGGTTGATTGACACCGGTATTTCCTAGACCCGATCTACACTATCGATCGAGCACCGTCCCTCGCCTCGATGGCAAAAGATGGTCGAGCTTTCTTTCTTACGATGAACAGCAGAAAATTCATTTCCCGCTGATTCGACCTCGTTTCCCCTCGAGCCACGCGAATAAATTGTAATCATCGTTGTCGTTGGCGCGATCGGGACGTGCGAATCAGACGCTTGGGAATCGGTCGGTAAGGAAGAGTGCAAGAGACCTAAATCGATGTTAGTCTCGAGTTTCGATGTTCGAAGCTGTGCGATGAGTCGCGTTACTCGGTCGATGACACTAGACCGTCTTCGAAAGGTCTGAATGGCAGAAACTTTTCAGCGGTTAATGACACTTGGTCGAGATCGATCCACGTTCCACCCGTGATGGAACATCGTCACGAAGTTAACAAAAAAATTGATAAAGGAGATTCTTTCTCGAACGTGATTAGCTTATTAATTAACGATACTTAAGATTTGAATTGATATTTAAATCGATATTTAAAACAATAAGTTAGTTAAAAATTTTTCCTTCCTGTGTAATTAATTAGTAACCGAGTTAGATATTATTTCAATCGATAATTAATAAAAAAATTAGGCAAAGTTTAAAAATCATATTTATCATTATTTATTGACACGTAAATTGTTAATTTAATTCAAATAATATTGTTTCTGTAATATTTTTATAAACTAGTTATTAAAAAAATTAAATAAATCAATACGTCTGAAAGATATAATTTAACAATAATATAATAAAATTCTTTCTCTAATCCTTAAAATGCACGAAAGAAACAAACTATAATCCCAATGGATAGAACAAGTTCAGTCATTCAGAAGTTTTCACTCTCAAAGTTTAATTGAACAGAAATAACTATCTCTGTTGATGAAACAGAAACAGATAGAGATTTATATGATAAATAAGACAGAACAAAGATTTTTTAATCTGATCTTTTAATGGAATTTCAATGACACACTTGAATACACTTTTAATCGAACTGGTAACACAAGAGCAGAGACAAGAAACAAAAGGAATCGTTGCCAAACTTTCTTTCAGTTTTACAGGCATCTACCATTAGAAAGCTTTCGATAAACCGAAACGAATAGTGATGGGATTAAACATATCGCAAGTATTCAAACATTATTCAATTAGATTATAAAAATAGATTATAAAAATAGAGTAACAGATTTATTCATTTTAATATCGAAATATTGATAAATAGATTTTCAAAATTATTATTATTATTATTATATTCTAATAAAATATTCTTACCAGACAAACTTTTGAATTTCGATTTGGATTTACACATTAAATTTATTCCCATATACTGTATTAAAATATATGCATCTCATTAATAGCGAATATTAAAATCAAATTTTGATGAGCATGATTAAAGAAATGAAACTTAAGCAGAGATTTGTATAAATATTTAAATATCATAATGCATACTATATTCTGTAAATGCATTCGCAATTTACTCATTAGGATCAAAAGGATTAAAATATCAAACGTATCATTACTGTATGTAGAAATGTAGAGAATAAATAATTAATCATTTTATAATTAATAATTTTTAGTAGTTAACAATAGTGAACAATATTTTATTCAATATTATACCTAATATTGAATTAGATATACGAATAATTAATTATATTTCATTAATAATATTCGAGTCTTATGAATATTTCGCATTGAATTCAACCTTGGATTTATATCAAATTTGATCCTATTATTAACTGAAACGTACATGTACGTCTCATTAGGATCGAAAGTATTGAACTATGTTATACCATGGAAATATAAAGAATGAACATGATAGATAATTTTAAAACTTGATGAATAAAACGTATTTCGTTTAAAAATTTTATCAATTAGAGAATAATATTGATATAACGAATCGTCAACATTATAATAATTAATAATAATAATATCTAAATCTCGTGAAAACAAATGTGTGAATAAATCTCAATCATTTGTTCTAATTTTATGCATTCACAACTTGATCCCATCACTAGCAACGAGAAGACATCCTCGTTGATAAGATAGGTGGAGCTTTGATTCAGACAGAAACAAATAGAAAAAAATAAAATATATGTCTTCTTCTCTTCGTGTTTTCTTTCAAGAATTCTCGTCCTTTGCTTTCCCGCATTGTGGAATTCAATCGGTCACCGATCGATCTGATGATGAAGAAGATGGCAGAGGAAAAAGAGAAAAGGGATGCAATGAGGCAATCGAGAGGATGATAATATCGATATCGATTCTTGTAATTCTTCTTCCCTCTAAAATCTCTCCTACACTTACTTTGAAAAATTACTGCTATGCTTTGAAAAATTACCCCTCTTTTCCTTCGAGAATCGATATATAATTGGGAAAGAGGGTTTTTTCTCTTCTTGGCGATGATAAAATTCTCTGATAAAATTTGCTATCAATCCGTGTAATACGCATTTAAAGACTTGGTAACTTCGTTTTGATTTTGCTCCTCGAATCATATTGTTCTCATATTTTTTTTTTTATACTGATTTATTTCTATTTTTTTTTTTTTTTTATATTATTTTTTTTCTTCTTTGTCTTAATTGATTGAACTAGTATGAATTTATTTATCGATATGTTGATTTTCAATTCTTCTTCGATATTAACATAATTAAGGATTTGTCTACTCCATTCTTTTAATGGAATATTTTGATTTATTCGTTTAAAATGAAATATTGGTCGATAAAATTTATTAATCGAAATAACTATATTTCATAAAATTAGAACAATAGTTCTTTATCAGTAAATTCGATCTTTCTTTTATAACGTTCCCTGAATACATTTTTATAGCCTCCAATATTTCGTTTTGCTTTTTACATCGTAAACTATCTAAACTTTTTCATAATTCCATCATTTTATTCGCATTATCTTTAAAAACAGTTTTCTTTTTTTTTTTTGTGTTAAATTTTATAAATTGTATAAAATTTTTCTACGTTAAAATAGTTTAGATATAGATTAAAATCGTTTCAATATTAAAAAATATTTGAAATTATTCAATATTGATTGTCTGTATAATTTGAAATATTTCGAATATATTCAGAATTTTCAAAAAATTCATCACTTCGTTCTAAGTCTATTTATCTAGACTAACATTAAATAATTTATATTTAATTTATATGTCTAATTTATTTTTATTTCAAAATGAATTTATATAAAAGTGAATAAAAATATGATTTTTTTCTAAACTTTCTCTAAAATCTTATTTTGATGAAATAACTTTAAAAAAATTAGAATGATATTATCAAAATTAAGAAAAGACACTTATTATTTCTCTTTTACAAAAATGTATATCTAACAGATGAAAAGATTAGGAAAATTCAGAATTAACAATAAATTTTAATAATAATAAAATATATTGTTAAAATTAAATCTTCGATTAAAATTAAAAAAACAAAATCTCATAAAAAAACCACTAATAAATTACATCTTTGGCCTTCTTTTAAATTTCAAAATCACTTCAAAATCAAAATTTCGATAAATATCTCCTTTCGAATTTCTTTCGAAAAAATTTTAGCAAATAAGTCATTTTCATCTCATTCGAACTCGTTAAATTAGAAAATCTCATTCTGGAGCAAAATATCAAAGACCATTTCTCCCCTTTCTTTAAACTCGCTTCACGCAAACACGAGTTCTTACTCTAACCACGATCTCAGCGACTTCCCCGATTCTGCAATATTCAGTAGTTGTCTTCGACGTCGTCCTAATTTGTGGCGTCGGTCTTGTTGCTCGATGCTTGTTGATCAGTCGTGGAAAACACGTAAGATCTTCGCTTCTCAAGTCTAAGAAGCTTGGCTTCACCTGAACCTTCTTCAACTGATCCTGGATATTAGCATAAGTTACAATAAACTATCCGTTAACAAATGCACAGTAAAGAAACAAATGTTTCTTTATTACTATTTTGTAATTTTGAGATTTAAAATCAATAAAAAATTTTGTGCAAATATTTTCAATTTGTAAGAAAGTTATAACTTTGGAAATATTTATGCGAAAATTTGTATGTAAACGACAAATTTAAAGAACTTTTTTGATGCAAGAAAGTATAAAATATTGTATTGAGGAATGAATAAAACTTTTAGTCTTTTATTTTTTTAATCATATTCACAAAAATTTTGCAAAAATATTCTACTTATAGTATTGAAGTTAGGGAATCGAATTCGTACAGGTGAAATCATTATATTTCATAGGATTTAAAATATTTGGAAATTTAGAAATTTAGAAAACAATATTTTCATAATTTTGTTATATTATCGTTTTCAACAAGCGATAGATTTAAAAAAGATTTTCGTTCTTTACAAAATTTCAAATTCAATAAGCTGTAACTAACGATGCATTAAATTTGAGAATATAACGAAATATCGTAGGATTCAACCGCGAATATCGTATCGTTTTTCTATATAAGCAAAGAGGCATGATCATAAAAAAGAAAACGAGACAGAAATAGAGATAACGAGACAGCTCTATCTCTGTCACTCCGCCGCCTCATTCATTCCCTCTATTTCTATTTCATTTTATCCAATGGAAACCTCGATTGCCTCTCGTAACTTAATAAATAATACTAAATCTACATTTTTATTTAAAATTGATTTATCAAATCAATACTATTACTAATTACAATACTATTAATTAACATATTATATTATTAATCCCAAAATATCTATTCCTTTTTATTTCAAATTATTTTCGAATTATTTAAAACATTATTCCACGCGTACAATATATTCTCTATTTTCAAACAAAACATTCACATCTTTCTCGAAAAAGAGCGAGAAGTTTTAAAAAACTATCCAAACACAGCTATCCAAACAAACAATACAGTGTATTTCAATTTTAATCGAAGACATTGAATTTTAATTAATACATCTCGTTACCATTAAAATATATATATTATATACAACAACGTTTCAAAACATTCACTTATACCATTGAAACCACAATGATACGCTCGTATAACAGAAAGCATAAGAGAAGGAAGGAGGATGTTTTGTCTAGCCACCATCGACATCTTCTCGTGTGTTTCTCCGCCTCGCGGTTCCACACGCGATGTGTTCACACACACACACTCATACACAAGCGGAGGGGAATCGATCCGCGCGACGAGCCTAGGTTTCTTTCAAGGGAGTTAGAAAAGAACGGTCACCGACCCTTGACATTCCTGGAGACAGGAGTGGCTGCAAGTTTTATGCGCTCGCCGCCTTTTCCTTTTCAACCGTGCGTGCACACCGTCACATGGCTGCTCTATCGAAGGCCGTGCATTATCGACCACCTAACGAGCCTTTGGAACTCGTTCACCTTCCCTCCACTCGCACGCACTAATTTTTTTTTCTTTTTTTCTTTTTAGGGTCATCGAGCCTCATCGAATCTCTCGTCGCCCCTCCATTATCGTTCGAGAAAATCCGTGTAATCGTAATTTTGATAATTAGAGAATCCATTTCGAGAGTAAAATTGATGATTATTCGATATTGGAAAAGTTTCGTTTAGGAGAGATGATTCTTATTCTCCAATGAACGTATGAGAGTATTTTTTCTGGAAATGGATATTATGTTGAAAGTAAGAAACGAATCTATTTGAGATCTATAAAATTATCGTGATATGTTGGAGAATCATTCTTTAGAGGTGATTTTTTTCGCAAGAAAGAAATGATTGATGGATAGAAAAATAATTATTAAAAATTTTATAGCGAACTAGAAAGTATTTTTTTTTTTCGAAAATGAATGAAATTGGTGTCGAAAAATAAACGAAAGAAAGTAATTTTCCCTCTTAATTCTCCCTTAAACTCCGTTAGAATTCAATTGATAATCTCAAATGAATCTCTCGATAAAATTAATAAAATGAATAAATATTATATCGAAAGTGAAAATTATACGATATCCATCACGGATTTTAACGGATAGCGAGATATTGAAAGCGAAATTTGAAAGTAAAATTCTCGACAGTTGCTTTCCAGAGTTAATTTTCGCAAGTGAATTATGGAATGGAAGATAATTCGCGAGAATTTTACTCTTCTTCCCTTAGAATACAAGTTATTATCTATTTGATAGTGAAACTCTCTCTCTCTCTTTTTCGAGAGAGAGAGAAAGATACTTGAAAATTACTTTTCCTCAAATTATTCAATTCAGTATTCAAGAAAAATCGAGAATAATTCTCAAAATCCACGAATATATCATTTCGAATATTGCCAGATACAGTCAATATAATTTTTTTAAATCATTTTTAAGCATGCAAAGCATTTCTTTCCTCTTATTTTCGCGCGTAAAATATTTTAGTAAAATACAAGTGTGCAAAGATAAAACATTTTGCGAGAAGAGAAAAAGAAAGGGAAAAAAGAAAACAAAACAGGAATTCCATTATTTCCGTAGATACATTTTTAATGGAATATATTTCAACGACGTTGGTAAAATTTTTTATCCCGTTGAACAGATAACACGAATTGTTCGCTAAAAAACGTAGCCATCCCTCGAAACGATTAAATGACCGATACGAAATGCTAATGGCGTATCGAGACGCTGTAGTAAGCTTTTTGAATTACTCGGGGTGACCCCGTTTTTACCGTTCTACTTTTCCCTCTCCTCTCTGTAGAATCTACTATATATATTCAACCATTGTTGCGTATAGTAGTAATCTTTCCACATTCGAACATTATCGAACGTTTTTCCCAAAGAATTTTGATTCTTCGTGATATCTGTTATTATTCATTAAAATTCATAATGATTACAAAAAGGGTCTATCAATATTGATGATTTTTCAATATATCATCTTTGAACAATTTGTTGCGAAAATTTTATTCAATCGTCGTTGTAAGTTCGTTAAAACTTATTAGAAGTTAGAAACTTTTCTTGGAAACAGTTTATTCAAATCAGTTTAACGGTTAAATGAATTTTTATTTAATTTTCACGTTTTGGTATTTAAAAAATATTTTATGTTTATTAAAAAATCATCGAGTTGGATTTATTTTTCTCTTTCCTTTTTTTTTTTTTTTTCTTTTTTCGAAGTATACGCATGTAAATAGAATACAAGTATTTTTTTTACAATTCTCAAATATTATCTTCCATCGCACTTTCAATTCATACAAAAAAAAAAAAGAAGAAAAAGAATGGGAAAAAAAATCACGAAACACGGAAAACGATAGATCCAATGTTCCCATACATAACTCACGAACGATGGAAAGTGATATAGATCGTTTCAGAACCGAGTCACAGATTTAATCTTTTATGAATCTAGATTAGTTTCGAGATAGAAAAAAAAAGTATATATACATTCTCGCGAAAACTTTCGAGTTTGTATCTCCACATCTGATGTATCTGATGTATCCTTTAATAATAGAATACAACTTTCCCTCCAATAAACTCGGCAGACAAACATCATAATTTTACAAATAAGAAAATTAAAGCCCACTAATGTGGAATGCTAATGAATTAATTTACGATGCACGTCGATAAACGTATTAACGAGATTGCGCTGCGATATATAACGGGTGTAACGAAATGATGATTAAATAAAACAGATGATTAAATAATCATCGAAATAATCATTATATAAAAATAAAAAAATTAAGATATTCCACACTGTCTGATGATAGTGAGTTGCACAAAAAAATATGATACGAGAATTTTGTAGTAGGCAATCGTTTGATGAGAATTTCATTTTTATTTAGTTTTTTTTAAATTAATTTAAAAATTTTACAAAAAAAGTGTATAAAGTTTAGATTATTCCTCTTTAACGTTGGAAAATATTTAGAAATGTTTTTTATGATGAGTTCCAAATGCTTGGAAATATTTTGTTTTTTTATCTGGTTTTTAATTTATCAAATGTATAATTTACCATATCATGGTAAATTACCCACCGAGTTTCGTTTTTTATAAAAATATAAAAATTTTGTATTTTTTGAGGCTACAGAGGAAAAGAGAGAAAGAGAGAGAGAGAGAGAGAGAAATTAGCGGAAAAATGATGACGAGAGGATTTAAGAGGTCGAATCAACCGTTTTGCGAGTTGCAAATTGGAAAAGTTGAGTCAACCGTGTCCAATATTTTTTACCAAGCGCGTCGGATGCAATTCTCGAAGCCGGTTCGAATATGCATCGGTCGTGCATAGGATCCAATTCCCCGGGAACGGGGAGGAAGCTTTGGAGTCTTTTGTTTTGCCTCGGCGGAGTGGAACTTCTGTAACAAGTGCCCTCCCACGAGGAACTTTTGATAAAATCTTCAGGAACCGGGTCTCTGTTATTATATTATGGTTATCCTCTCCGGCGTCCGTGTATCCGACATTGGCTACTGTTATCAACATTGTCGTACTGCAGTCGTCGAACGAATCTCGCCGAGGCCACGTTAGATTTACATACAAGAGTCAATATGGAGGAGTAAGAGAAATAGGTGTATCGTGCATGTTTGACGTGAAAGACGTTTCAACTTCTCTGTGTGAAATTCATTGTTTTATACGCGTTCTATTGCTCTGTGAATATTGGAAAAGGTTTGGAAAAGGTTTTTTGCGATCCAAATACTTGGAAGGTTTTTTCTTTATTTTCTTTCCATTGAAGGTATAGAAAGAAAAATATACGATGCTTTAGAGAATTTTATAATAGTTATTTAACATATTAATAGTTAATTTTTAATGAAAATTTAAAAATTCTAAGAAATCTATATTGGTTATTGTTCTGTGAATATTGGAAAAGGTTTGAAAATGTTTCTAGTAAAGAAAGAAGATATCTTAATAAATATCTTATAAATAGATTTTTTATTTTTATGTAATAAAAATTGCACTGCATCAGACATGAAATTTATAATATTATAATCTACAATTTACAATATATAATAATAAAATATCTTATCTTTAGTACAAGTTTAATAGTAAAATAATTCCAATATTCTATAAACTGGATTTATTAAATTATTGAATTATGCAATTGTGACTGTAAATGAATAATTATTCAACTAATATAAAAATTTATTAATTATTCAATAAAAAAAAGTTCCTTCTTTATTTTTCCTATCCAAAACCAAGATTGCTTATTTCCATTTAATTTTATATAAAATTACATTTGTCTCATTTGCATCACAATGAAAAATAAGAATTTTAATTTTAAAATAATTAGCCTTATTGTTAGTTCAACATATTAATTTTATTCTACTATTGACTATTATTTTTTTTAAGTAATAAGAGATTAAAGAAAAACTTTTCTTTTCGCTAATGGGTTAATTTTTCAAACAGCACACCTTTTCCTTCGTTTGCCTCGACGAAACTCGAAAATCCTTATCTTGTTATCTAATCATAACTAAAATGCATGGCAGTGAACGATTCGCGTTTCTAATGTCCCTTTTCTTCAAACGACTGAGGGACATCCTTAATGCAAAGATGCGACGATGATAAATTGAAAGTGATTCACAAGCATATACACAAGGAGAAAGGAATACCTTAATCGTGAATGGCGTTGCAGCAAGTTGTATAATCTTTCTCGGTTATAAAAATAGAATTGAAATTTTCAAGATCATAAAGTGACGTTTAAACTTTTGTTGTGAAGATGACACCAATTAATATTAATTTTTCTAAATGAAATTTTAACGTTATTGATAAACTGCTTTAAAAAAATCTTATTAATAGATTATTCAAATTAATCGAGATAATATACAGTGACTCGTAATCGATTATATGTCATTCCATTTTAAGAAATATACCTGTCTCTTACATCTATACAAACTTATAAATGAATATTGACATTTAATCATTTTGATTCTTTCATTTATTTTTTTTATTCCAGAGAAATAATAAAAATAAGTAACGTAAATAAGTAATCGATTTATTGAATGATATGAAGTGAATTTCTGACAATCACTGTTATTAACATAAACCGAAATGATAAATTAAAATGACTTACCCTATATATTCATAATCGCAACTAATTTACAACTTCCGACAACGCAATATTATTCTATTCAAACTTCAAAGAAAACTGAATGAGCTAAGAAAATGACCAGGACGCAATCAGAGGATGATCACCGACACTTCAATCAAAGACAATCAACTAATGACAACAATCGCCGTTGGCGAAAATATTAAAGATTCTTTATCTCAGTTCGCGGAGAGCTGATCACGAAACGAAACAGTATCTTTCATCGTGCCAGGCTACATTCATTTTCTTTTCCCCCTCTTTTTTTTTCCATTCTTTCTTCCTCGAGAAATTCCTCCTTTGGCATGGAGCTACGTATTTCTTCGCCGACTAAAAAGTAAGCCCCGCTCAACAATCAATATCTTCCCTCTTTCCTTCCCGGAAACTTCGCGGCACTTTTTTCCGCCTCTTCGTTTTCACATTTTTCCTCTTCCATTTCTCTTTTTTTTTTCTCCTTCTTTCTCATTATTCCTTTCTTTTCTTTTCTTTTTTTTTTTT
>NW_006263386.1:1367957-1371502 GCF_000469605.1 Apis dorsata
TTCCTCATCGATTTCAGTGAACGTGTGTGTGTGTATGTGTTGTCAAGGTCATTATTCTGAACAACTTTTCCCCATACGTGTTACCATCGGTCGGTATTAGTTTTCGAGATATGTTTGCAAACAACTTTTGTTGAATTTACTTTATAAATATATCATGGCATAGACAGTAGTTTAAGTAGTGTGAGTATGTTTTTATATAATAGACTCTATAGAGTAAGAAATTAATGAATTATAGATTTAAGTTAGGTTACCTTTTTTATTGGTCTATTGTCTAAAGGCGAACGCATTCCTATATAATCTAATAATTGAATTATAGGTTAGGTTAAATTCATCCACCTTTGAGAGTTTTACATCAGTAAACAAAAGAAATAAACATAATCACATGGATATTTTTATATATTTATTTTAATTAGCAGCAATTATAGTGTGATTTACATCGTGTTTGAATTTATTTAATCGCAAAAATCTCAACAATAGTATATATATATATATTCTTCATAAGAATAGGATGAAAATTATTGCAAGTGAAATTTTCATTATTGTATATTTCTTTAAAGTAATTTTTAAAACTTAATATTTCCATAAAGAAAATTCATTTTTCTTTGTTTTAAAAGAATTAAAAATTAATAAACGAATAATAATAATGATTCTAATATCGTTTCTAACGTGACAATTTGTAACGTATATAATAAAATACTTATCACTGCTTATCCTATTCTCTTTTATTCTAGCTAATATTTCTAGAATAAAAACTTCGAACCTTGCTTTCGGATTTCGAACGTAATGTATGCATTCAATCGAGCATTATCGTACCCTTTTGTAAATAATTACCCCGGTCGACACAATGCACTCATCCTAATTTCTGGTGCGCGGGCGTGCATCCGATCGTTTCGAGGTAGATTGCTTCCATTACGAGGTATGTCGCCTATGCCGACAGAAACAAGATGGAAAACACGAGATTACGCGATACTCACGAAGCGAAGGAGCCGACGTCGTCTATCTTACCCGGCCTGATATCGAGTCAACTATCGATTACCGAGATCTTCCTGCCAGGTTTATAAGCGGTTTCGACGAGAGGGAGGGGAGTCGGAGGAAGGGATTGAGAAATTGCCGGAATGATCGCGACCAATCTGCATATTTAGAAACAATACAGTATTTCGAGGGCCTGTGAATATTTAACGGGATTGCTAATTGCCTGCTTTGTGATTAATCGAGTTCGTGAAGGGTAGAAAATAAGAAGGGACTTGTGGATAATTTTGTAGTGTTGATGTAATTTTAATCATTGGATTATGGATTTTTATTATGTAAATAAAAATAAATTAAATATTCAATTAATACGTGGAAAGTATGTTGAATAATGTAATTCGTTGATTAATTTAAGGGATGAATATCGTGGATATTCGATTTCGAATGGATAATTTTCGAATGGATATTCGAAATAATTGGATTGTAAATTTTTATGCAGAAAAATGCATTTAAATATTCATTATGCATTATAAAATATATGCTGAATTACATAGTAAATTTAATATTAAGTTTAAATATCAATAAATTATACATCACAATTTGCGTTACAAATTTCTCTTTCACTAAATCCTATAAAAATAAAATGTCATGTCAAATGATTTATATATACAAATACACTAACAAAAAATATTTATTTTGAAATGTAACAAATGATATTAATAATTGATATATAATAGTGATAATAGTAATAATTGAAATAACATTTTTTTTTTTGGAAATTAATCGATCAAAAGTGTAAATAAATAAATATTATCATTCATCAGACTACAGGATGTTTATACGTTTATAGGAAATTTAAATAACAAACGATATGCGAAAATAAATAAATAAATTCAAGACAAATTATTCTCGACAATATTCATAAAGACGTGAGTTTACGTAAACATCCATAATCTAATTATTATTTTTCCACGAGAATTGTCCTTTTGAAAGAACAAACAATTACTTATCCTTAATACACGTATCATTTAAACCGCTTAAAAATGTCATATTGCAACGTTTCGTATCTTGGTGTAGATTCGAAAGGGTTGTATGTCTGGCTGTCATCGAGGGGAGAAAAAAAACACGGACGTATAACCGCGAGAGAAAGGAGCGAGTCACAGTGGGCTGCCGTCACTGGAGAGAGACATTGACGTGGAATCGATAAACGTCTATCTCGCTCCCGTTCGCATGGCTGACAATTAAATTCTCGTATGAATGGTCAGCCCGGTGTTCTCATAACGTACAATGGAACAGGGGATCAATTTCTAGCCAGCCAAAAGTGAAGAGTTTCGGAGGAAGGGGTTTTAAAACATTTCTTAAACGGTTTCCAAGAGCGGGAGGAGGGAAGGAGGAGGAAAAAAAAGAAGAAAAGATCTGACATGTCGGTAACGTGTACTGAATATAATCGAGGATACGTAATCTGTTTGTTTGTTCCGATCGACAGTTTCCATTCCAGTACACGGTTGCCATTTTTACTTCGACTTATGAGATAAATAATTGGAGAACACGAAGAGGGAAACAATACGATAATAAATAATTTTCCTTAATTTCTGTTAATCCAAATCCATCGTCCAACGTCGAAAAAAAAAAACGTGACTGATCTCAAAAAAATTTTGATGAAAAAAACTTCCCGAACTACCCAACTAAAAATCCTCGGCGACGATTCAGCCGCATAAAAATCGATCCATGCGCCAATTTAAATGGGATCATCTGCATCCGCATCGTACCATTTTGTTGGCGGCAATTATTCGAAACAAAGGACACAAAACGTGTAGAAGCATGGCGTGTAACCGCCGATAAAGTAGAGAGAGAGAGAGAGAGAGAGAGAGAAAGAGAGAGGAAAAAAGGAGGGGGAGAGGGGAAAAAAATGGGGAGAAAAGAAGGGGAGAGGAAAGAACGATGAAATGACAGAGTGCGACACTCGATCGGTAAACCGCAGAAAGGGATTTGCGTGTGTCTCGTGTGGGCTGTCACACCGTTGGAAAAATCGAACTCGACTCTCGCGTGTACATTACATGTGTGTGTGTGTGTTTACGTGTGTGACAAACGTGTATGAATTCAACATCGAGACATTCACATCGGCCGATATTTAACTATGTCAGATTGTAAGCTGTTGCACCGGAAACCCGGTGATAAAGCTTCCTCCCCCTTTCCTTCCCCCTTCCTCCCTACCCCCTCCCTGAAACTCACTTCGAAACTAACTATTTGCTCATATTGGGTCCCATTACGATCTGCATGGAACTTGGACAAGCAAAGCGGTGGGAAGTATATAGTTATAGAGCTGTGTGTTCACGTTTCATGGGAAATTGTTAATGGCGAGGCGTGTCGTTGATAGAAGCCTTTCTTGATATTATATGCGGTCTATGTATTCTGAGATAAGCAAGCTGTGCAATTCGATCGGAAAATAATACTTTTGGAATTATTCTTGAAAATTATCGTCGGTTGGAAGAATAATTTGATAAAATTATCGATTGGTTGGAAGAATTTATTAATTTGATACTTTTATTGGTTGCTGCTTTTTTTTTTTTTTTTTTTTT
>NW_006263386.1:1371705-1374126 GCF_000469605.1 Apis dorsata
CTTTTTTTAATGGAATATTCATTGTAAGGGAGGAATTATATTTAATCAGATTACGAAGTTATAAAAAATTAACGAAACAATTAGGAACGAACGATAATTAGATGATTAAAAAGCAATTACAGATTAAAATGCCTGTTTTTGACGACAATTTTGAAAAATTGTTAAATATTCTTCTATAAATTAATAAATAATAATAAGCTACTTTGCGACTAACTAATTTAACATTATTATACACGATTCAAGGACAAGAGTTTCAATTTTCTTTCTCAAAGTATCACATCACGAATTTAATTTAAAAATTCAATCAAAAAGATTGAAACTTATTCGTACATTATTATACACAAAATTTATGATATATAATAAAATCTATCGAATTCTCTAATTAATTAGAGAATTAGAGAATGGTTAATAATCGTAATATTAAGCCATTAATTCAGAAATTTTCTCGTGCATCCGTGTGGATCAATAAATACGCATAAAGGGGAGCTATTCGGCTCGGGTTCGCGTATCATGAGGCATTAATATCAAGGATATTACTCCTTGGAAGGATATCAGTGTTCGAAAATGGAGGTTGGGCGTATTAGAAATGTGAATGAGTCGGATAAATTGATAAGAACCGATGGAAAATAATCTTTCAGATACGGTATCGTTCCCTATATCCCGAGAAGCGAAACGGTTTTCAGTTGGAATCCGTCTTCATGGATCAATAATACCTTTCTTGAAAGCCGGCTATGAGTGGTAAATGGGACGATCTTCCGATCCTTCGAAGTACCTTTCCCTGTAAAGCCATCGAAGCTTTGTAATACATCATTGGCGTAAAGTTTCGTGCCCTTTAACACGAAATATACGTGTAACTATTAAAGAGTGGAAAGATTCTTGCTCGTCACGCGAGCCTTCGTTTCTGTGATAACTTCTTGTCTTTTTTTCTTATTTATTGAACGTTTAGCATATTTAAACAAATGTAATTAATATAATGAATTAATGAAAAAAAGTATCGAATATTAATAAATTTTGACTAGTATTGTGATTAGTATTCGAGTTAAAGTTTAAATTCAATTAATAAATGAAAAATATTTTATTTGAATTATATATTACATTTTACTTTGATAAAAAGTGATAAAAATGAACTATTTAAAATATAAAATTGTGAGATCAATGAAATTTTTCGATGAAATTTTATTTCTAATATTATAAATTTTTAACAATTGTCAATGCAAATTAATTTGAATTTTGAGATTGTATCGAGTAAATTAAAATAAGAAGTAGAATTTAAAATTATCGAATATGTACACTGTTATATTGATAAAAAGATACAACTAGTCAGACAATATAACCAAATATAAACCAAATAGTATAAATTAATTGTTAATAATTTATGAATTAAATAGAATTAATAGATATATAATTATAGGTCAATCATTGGTTAGAGAATAAAACAAATATCAAATATCAAACAAACAATATTACAATATAAACAAGTTATGAGAGACAAGTAGTATAAATCAATCTTTTATCAGCCAACTAAAATACGACAATCATTGGTAAATAATATAAACCAATCATGAATTTTAGTGATTAGTAGTATAAGTCAATCCTTTGTCACTGAAGCAGTCTCATGCTTGATAAAAATATGAGACAATATCATTGCCAGAAAAATAATAATAGATCATTCGTTAGATAATTCAAATATAAATCATAGTCAAACAATAAATTAATTTTTTTGTCATTCAAGTAGAATAAAACAATCGTTGTCAAATAATAATATATCAATCATTTATCAAACATATCGAAGATAAGCAGACAAGTGGAATAAGATATTCGATGATTAAAATAAGAGAATTATAAAAATCTATATAGTATCAAGCTACTATTGTTTATTAATATGAAGAAAACATAATTTCAACAACTTGTACTGCATTTATAAACAATTTTCGCGATTTTTAAATGTAATCGATTTGTAATCGAATTCAATCGCGATAATAATTCACAGGGAACCAATTCACGACCAGCGAAATTTCCATGGCCTTTTTAAGATATTCGTCGACGAACCTGATTTATCGGCGGAAGATAAAAATGCGCGTTTAATGGCAACTGAATTTATGAATACTGATCGCGAAATTAAACGTTTTCGCCGACCGGTATCAAATATCGCGATTAAGGAAAATTTAATTAACGTCCCCGCTGACGAACTCTTCTCTATGCAAGTCACGAAACAGAGAGACAAAACCAAAATTGCAAAAACACTCTCCTCCGACATTATCTCCTCTAAACTTTTTGAAGAGATTTTTTTCGCCTGCATATTTATCCCAATTCAATCGCTTTTTAATGCGCCTTTGACATTTCGTGCCACGGATATTTTCATCGCGAGATAAAAAGAAAAAAAAAAAAGAAAAAAAAAACAGGATATTTTTTTCTTCGACC
>NW_006263386.1:1374276-1378589 GCF_000469605.1 Apis dorsata
CGTCGGGCAACACGTCATTCGTTTTTTCATTATTGAAAAGGATTATTTTCGTTCGATTCAATTTGACACGATTTCAAAATTAATCATTCGATGGGCGACAGAAAGAGAACGGATCATTTATACGAGAATTGTCTGATGCTTTTTTCGGCCTGTGTTATCAGACGGCGGGCGAGCCAAGTTCTTCAGACGGTGGCAGTAAATATTTAGTTGTGTCGCGGCTAAAAAAAGACTCGATTCTTTTTTAGAGCACATCGCGTTGTGTGCCATTCAAGATGAATCGTTGAAATTATGCTTAGAGAAATTTGAAGAATGAACTAGCTTCGTTTCGTTGGAATTTCTCGAGTGAAGCGATACGAAATTGGATCTTAAACTTTTGCATCTTCAATTTTCAAATTAATTAATTTTCTGATCGATAACGAAACGAGTATATAAAGGTAAATTTCTGAATAAGAGATTTCTGAATAAGAGAAGTCTTCTTTAATAGGATATTAATACTGATAGAAGATTGAGAAAAAAATATAATTTAAATAAGTTTTTAATCGAGTTTTTAACGTGCGTTTTCATATGTTTTAAAATTAAAATAGAATTTTTAAAAAGTGAAAATTTAAATGATAATAAGTGTCAAAGTTATGCAAGAAGGAATTTTTAATCTCTGAAGAATGTGTGACGAAATATTAGAAAAAAATTTTAACAAATATATATTTTTCAAGTTATTTTAATGAAATGTGTTGTGTTTTCGTATGTAACAAAAATTAAATACAATACAAAAAAGATGAATATTTTTGAATTTCCAACAAAAGTTATTCCGTTTTTTAATCTTAAAACTTTCACGCGGTGAGAAATTATAAGGAAACAAAAATTATAACTCAAATGTGCTTTTTTAAAATATTTGAAGTGAAACACTGCGTGAGAAAAATTGAAACAGAGTTTTTAAAAGGTAAAAATTACGGGAATAATTAATCATTTTAAATATCTGGCTGGTAGATTTAAACGATTTGCGGAAAAATAACGTTTTTTTTTTTTTTTTCAGTAATAACAGTCTCAAAACAGAATCAATCAAGATATCCTTAGCCTGCTTCGATCCAACGACGCCGTAACTGTCGATAAAATTACAGGGATCCCAGGGCTCGTTCTACGGGGTAAAAAAGCTGTGTACATGGCATAAACGATGTCGATAAAGTAATATTAGCATTTAGCGCGATCCGATAACTCACCCCTGGCAATTTCAGCGAATTTCTTTCGTTCATGGTAATTTACTGATGGGATCAGTTGATCTAACAGTAAATGTTTTCACAAACAATTTTTATTTGAAAATTACATACGCTCATTTACATTTTGAAAGTTTTGGAAATTTAATTATCATTTTTTTTCTTCCGATCTTTCGAAATTTGTAATCCTTGAAAAAAATTATTTTCGTTAAACCTATTTTCTTTGAAGTAAAATAATTCCTTCTCATCAAAAAAGGATAATTAAGTTTAATTTTTAAGTTTAATCTGTTTATATTACTGATTGAAGAATATGTTTGGCTAAAATGCAATATGAAATTTATTAAAAGTAATTTTTATGTGAAATACATGGAAATGTTGAATTGATGAATGCAAAACGTACAAAATGAAAGTATAAAAAAATAATTCATCAAACTTTTATATTTATTATAAAGAGCATAGAGAATGCAGTGAAAAATCAAAATGGATAGTTGGAAAAAATTATTTGGCCAATAAAAGTTCCGGAGAAAAGATTCGTTATTGTGAATTCATAAAGAAATAAAGATTATCTTTTTTTAATATTTCCTATCTAATATTTGTGATGTTTTCACGTTTCATATCTGCAATTGCTTTTATGAATGTTGACATTAAAATTATTAATTGTATATCCAACAAAGATTTTCTTTTTCTCTGTTTTCTCTTTGATAAAAAAAAATTTTTAATCATTCCTTTTTTGTTTCATATCAAAGCAATTTAATGTATGCGTTTGATATTTTATCATATTTTTTTTTCGTTTACAATTATTTTTTTCTATAATGAATTTCATATATTATTTTTTTCAACCAAAAACTTATTTTTAAGAATGGTGCAAGATACAATTTTTTATAAGATATTTATACTTATAAATATACAGAGTGGTTCGAAATTTAATCCCGTAATTTTTAAGATAGTTTCGATAAAAAAAAATGTTTCCAACAAAACTTAATCAGTTATCAATTTAATAATAATAATCAAAATTTACAAACTACATTATTATAAATTAGAAAAAAAAGTAATCATTAAAGACAAATTCAACATCTTGAGACTTTGAATTGAAATTAATATTTAAACGGCAATTTTCTTTTATAAAGAAAATGAAATCATTAAAAGGGATAGAAACAGAAACATAATATCATTTTACTTTCATAATTTCATTTCACGAATACAACATTCAAATGATAATCAAAACAACGACAAAACTTATCAAAAAATCACAAAGGGCATAATTTCAATTAAATTCACAATAATATCACAATAAGTAAATACTACTATCATTATAATTATTAATTATTACGCGCGTGTGAAATGCATTAATATAATGATTAATATAATTTTCGAATAAATTTCGTCTTTTAAATTTTAAAAATGAAATTTTTAAATTTCCAGATTTCCAGATCCATGATTCTATTTTTTTTTTTTAAATGATGCAAATAATATATAGTGGAATCTATTGCTACGAATTTCTTCGTATTCATATATATTATTTTTTTTTTTTTCTTCAGAAACAATCGTTCTTGTTCGAACAACTCTAAACTCTAAGGTATTCACGTAACGAAATAGTTTGGGTAACCCGAGAAGTCATGAACTCACCTTTCTATCGCGATCGCAACGACATCCCAATCGACGACGAAATTACAGCGATCGTAACGAGAACTGGAGGGGAGGTGGGTCATAGTTCGTGGTAAGACACAATGGCGGATCGGTGTGCTCGCTCGAATGCTCGAGGAGAAATAGCTTGGAACATTGTTAATCCGAAATTGATGTATATACGCTCAGGATTTGAAACGTCGTTGCAGACTAAGGGAAGAAGAAGAAAAGAAATGGTGGTTCTGAAGAAAACGACTGATCAAATGGATAAACTGTTTTCCTGTTTCGATAAAAATATGATTGCATTTGGACGAGTGAAAAAATTATATGAAAAAATATCGAGATAAAATATCGAGAAAATATTTTCAGATTGTTTGATGATGACTTTTTAATTGACTGATTAAATTATCGATTAAGAATTAATTTTAATTGAAAAATTATTCTTGTTAATATTTGCTCTTTTTCCTAAGAAATGGGAAAATATACTGTATCGTTTTTAATATTTTTGCTAAATGAATTTCTTTTTTTTTTTTTTTTTACTTCGTTAAAATATAAACATCTTGTGCGATAATTTTGTAAATAAATTATATATCAAAAGTAAATTGCAGATTAATTATTGATTACAACATCGACAATGTTTATTAAGTTGCAAGTTTTGAATTGGGTGTAAAAATACTATGTTTTGTTAAAATTTTTAAAATTTATCTTAAATTTAAAAAATAGAAAAATTGACAATATAGATATATTTTAACTTTATTAAATACAAAAGTTTTTGATACCACAAAATAATACTATATAGAATTTCAATTTTTGTTAACACAATAATTAATATTTAATTAATTTTTTTCACTATGAATAATTTTATTAAATAAAGTGATAATCAAAAATTCATATCAACTGAAATATTTTACAAAGTATAGATATATTTATATTTATCAAGAATTCGAAACTTTTAATTAAAATAAAAAAAAGAATAATCTTTCTCCAACACTTTGATTTTTCAATTCGTGTCATCACACTCATAAGTAATTAACTTAACCTATTTTATATATATATAATAAAAATATTATTATACGATGTATTATACGATGTCGAGTATTATACAATGAAATAAGGAAATGTCAACGTTTTTACTTCACCCTTAAACTAATATAACATTTCCAGTTATTATTATACTATTATTATTAAAACCTATATTATTATGTTCTTAAATAACCAAGACACGTTTCGTATTAAAATTCCAATATCTATTTCTGTTAACTAAATAAT
This sequence comes from Apis dorsata, assembly GCF_000469605.1. Lineage (NCBI taxonomy): Eukaryota > Metazoa > Arthropoda > Insecta > Hymenoptera > Apidae > Apis > Apis dorsata. The sequence continues at coordinate 1,378,377 of NW_006263386.1, forward strand.
CCAAAGGAAAATTTTACTTTCGACCACGTTAATGTATAAAATATAATTATTCTTCGAGAATTTCCATTTCTTTTATCCTTTCGCGATCATAAGATCTCGAGAAAAAGACATTCACATCGGATTTCAATACAAACTAACAACTACTTCCTATAATGTGTTTCGTTACATGTACAAGAGAGATCTAATTTTAAAGTCTCAAAAAAAAAAAAAAAA
>NW_006263386.1:1378797-1380604 GCF_000469605.1 Apis dorsata
TCCGGTTTCTTTTACAAAATGGAGAAGGATCAGACACATGAATCGCAATGAAAAAGAATAAAAAATAAGAAAGAAGAAATTAGAGAAACGAAATATTTTTGTGGATAAAGGAGAACGAAAAATTGCGATGTAAAGGAAAAACATTGAGGAAATCCGATTGAACGACGAGTGAACTGAAAGTTTAACGCAAAATCGGAAGGGACAAAGGTAAAAAGATCGTAGAAAATTGGTGAATTACGCAGGGACGATAGATACGGAGAGAAGACACGAAAAAAGAAAATGAAAAGAATCGGTTTGAAGCGTGGCGAAGAGAAGAGAAGGAGGAGGAGGAAGATGGTATAAGAGGAAAGGAAAAATAAAGGAAAAATAAACTGAGAGTGTGCACGCCGTGTAGTTAAAATGCAACGTTTGAAATTTTAACGACTCCCATTTCAAAAAAGGAACGGCCAGAAATCTCAGAGCTCGTTTCCTCCCGTAACATGACGATATTTTGCCAAGGGATTTGACCAATGCTCCTCTATGTATCTCCATCTTATTTCTTCATGATTAGATGTGAAAAATCACCATGGGGAAATCTTTGCCCCTTTACATCGACAACAATTTCACGCCACGTTTCATTCTCGTTGACACTCGAAATTTTACAGTTTTAAAGCCGTGGATGTGACGTTCAAAAGTTTTAAAGCAACACTTGGCTAAAAAGGAACAGTTTTGACAGCTTGATAAATTAAGATGTGGAATTTTGTGAAACTAGTTTCGTTAAAAAAAAAAAATTAGATTATTTTCGATGTTTCTCGAAAAAATAATATAAATCGTCAGAAAAATAAGAGAGACACAGTCAAAAAAGTAGAAAGAAACAATCATTTATCAACAAACAAGTAGCATAGATCAATCATTCTATTTTCAAGACAAGTAGAATGGGTTAATTATTTCTTTGACAAGGAAGAATAACTTAATTATGATCAAAGAGTAGTATAGGTTTATTATTCGTTTCTTAAGTAGTACAAGTGAATCATTTATCAGGCAAGAGATTTCTTTAAGAATAAGACATTCGATGTCAAATAAATAGATTTTTTAACAATTATTGAACAAATTAACTTAGAATAATAACAAAAAATAGAATTTTACGAAATTCGGATTTTTAATATTTTGAATGTTTTTAATATTGCTTTCATTGAAGAATCTTAAGTAAATAATTGCAGAGATACAGATTCATACTGAAAGCTAAAATTATGCTAAGGTAAAAATTAAGAATCGCATTTTCTTCGTTTGATAAATTGATGCTAAATTATTACAATTTAAGAAATATTCAAAAATCGAATTTTAAATTAGTTAGATAATCAAAAGTTTTTCTCTTGATATTTTTATCTCTTTCTTAAATAAGATTTTTTTTGGCACGAACATTCAATGTGTTAAGCTGTTCTTGTGCCCGCAAAAAGCCACAATAGGCCGGAAAAAAGCTCGTGGTATTCCCAGACGCAACAGGGAAAGAAGCGTGGGAGTTCACGTGATTTATTTACAGCTTCCTCGAGGTATGTTAATGATACTTATATACTAAAAAAAAAAAAAAAATTACATTTCTTGATCGAAAAGAATTATTCATGACATATACGTAAAACTCATTCCCCTTTCCCACTATATCTTCCATATCCATAAATGTGTGATAAAATATATATATATAATTTATCGCGTTTAAGAAAGTAAAATATAATTCCTCTCGAAAAGCTGGTCGAAAAAGAAAGAAAAAAAAAAGAAAAGAGTTTCGCGTATTTTCGTGTTTTGAATGAAAAAAAAAAAAAAAAAAAATAGG
>NW_006263386.1:1380833-1383493 GCF_000469605.1 Apis dorsata
AAATATATCTCGTGGAAATTAACTTTGAAATATCAAGAGGACATTTTTTAACGTTACCTACCCCAAGCTCTTTTTTTTTCTTTTTTATTTTCATTATCCTTTCTCGTTCCTTTGAATAATTAAAATACGATGTGTATATTTCCACGCCGAGAATCTATACGTGTTGTTTTTCACGTTATAAAAAATGTATTTACAAAACCAATTTAGACAACCCGAAAAGCTCGTCGTCATGATTTTTGGCCATCTCGTGAATACAAGTTTTTCAAATTTTCATCAAAGCCTCGAAACGGATCGTTGCCGTTTCAACGTTTTAACAAGGTAAAAACCTCGTATCCTTGCCGGCCTTCCTGTTAAACGGACCGAGGACGAAACTAAGATATATAAAAATCACGAAGCCCGATAAAATTTTTATTATCTTGGAATAAAACTCGAATGCTAGTGAGGATAATAACAGGATAACAGTTTCCTTTCCTTCTTCGAAAGGATCGCAAGAACGACCGAAAGATACATAAATGAATGAAAAATAGGGTAATGTCCTGGCGGTATTATTGCTTGCAACAGTCAAATAATTTTTCGAGATTATCGTTCTCTCGTCGATGGGGATAAAAATTGTCCATTCTCGTATAAATGGGATAGTTTTTCCATCATTTTTTAAATATTAATTGACAATTCGTTCAAAGCTTCGTGGAAATTGATGATTAATCACACAGAAATTCGATTTATTTTGTTATTTATAAGTATCGAGTTTGTAGAAATGATAAACTTATAATATTTTGTTTTCATGATTATTAAAAATTTATTATAATGTTTGTGTCAAAATCAATTTTTATTGGGATAAATATCTTAATTATGTATTCTAATCAGTTATTTATAATATATTTAAGAATGCATTACAAATTGATAATTCTAATAACAAATAAACATAACAAAATAAATACATTGTTAGATAGACAAAGAATTAATTAAAAAAACAATTAATTTCTTATTTGTCAAAAAAAATATATTGAAATTATATTTATATTTCAATATAATTATATATATTGAAAAAAAATCACTATTCAATTATTGTAAATTTCATTTCTTTGAGAATAAAAATAAGTCACAGTAAAACAAGTAGACTAAGATAGTCAACAAGTAGTATAAATCAGTCATACCCTCGAGAAGTAAAATAAGAGAATCATGGTCAAAGAAAATAAATAAAAACTTCGGTAACTTGCCGAAGTAGTATAGACTTGCTTATTTGCTATTCAAGTGGTATAGGTCAATCATTTATAAGAAGAATAGATCGGTTATTTCTTTTAGAAGCGAAATAAGACAATCGTGATAAAACAAGAAAATCAAGATAGTGTCTTACTCAGACAAATGATATAAATCAATCATTTGTTATAAAGTAGAATAGGTCAATCATTCGTCTTGCAATAGATATCAATTCATATTTGCGTGATTGTATTTATGTTTATATGTTTAATGCTTTTATATGTTTAATGATTTTTTCTTAACGAGAAAATAATAAATAAAAATATTTTTGAAGACATTATGAAATTATTCCTACTAAGAACGTATTTTAATTAAAAAGAACTTTTTCGTTTAACAATGGAAACAGATAAAAATAAATTTAAATTATTTCTGTTGTTTTAAATTAATCAAATTTTATACGTTATATATGTTATATAAAATAGAAATTAAAATTAGTTATATGAAAATATGCTTTTGCAAAAATAAATGTATCTAAAAAATTTAATAAATTAACATCTTTATTCTTTTTGTAATTTAGATGTTAAATAAAAATCATTTTTTTCAAACAAGAATAAAAGACTACGTATACATTCATAAAACGTGACGTACATTAATGAAAAATTGGTATTAAAATGTTCTGTTCCCAGAATAAATATCGAAATTATATTTTAAACATATTTGTGAAACACATAAAATGAAAAATTGTTGTTGAAAATAACAATTTTTATTGCATTACAATGCAATGTTTATAAGTTATCTGTCATCGAATTGTACCATTTCGTTATTAAAATTAAAGTTGATAAGCAACAGATAACAAAATAGTTTATTCTTTTACAACATATAAATGATTAGGATAAATATCACACTTGTGATATATTATAATGTTTAATTGAAAATTGCTAATAATCATTGAAAAATATGCAAGGAAACTACATTAATAAACATTGCAGAGATGAAAGCTTGAACATTACTTAAATTCCTATTTGTTATATTTAATTGTATTTGATAAAAAATTCAACCAAAAATTTCGAACATCAAAGAAACAAAATTCTATCTAACGAGTAAACAAAATTTCTTCATATAGTCTCAGTTAAAAAAAAATATAAGAAAAAGGGAAAACAATAAATCACAAATAAATTCATCAAAGAGAGCTAAATATTAAAAATTCTCCCTATTGCGTAAAAATTCTATCGAGTATATAATTCGTTCAAATAAATATGGGAAACATAAAAAATAAAGTTGAAATTCATTTAAAAATAGCAATCATGGGATAGAAACCAAGCAAACTACCAAAAATATTTTTATTTTTCGTATCTAAAATGTACTCGATAAAAAATTCGGCCATCAAAAAAGCGCAACCGCATTTAACCTCGACGAGGAAATGAATTTATATACATATATATATATATATATATATATATATA
>NW_006263386.1:1383691-1384331 GCF_000469605.1 Apis dorsata
ATATTAAAAAAACGAAAAGCAATTAATCAACGATTAATCTATCAAAGGCAGTGGAATCAAATTAACTCGAATGTATGCTATCTAAATATAGCTATCAATAATAAAACACATATTGCACATTAATTCCAACTGATATGAAAAGAAAAATATAATCAACTAAAAACTATTTGAAATTTAATTCAAATTTATATCTTCAAAAACGCAAATTCCATCCATTATGATCAAAATCTTGTCAAAAACCTTATCATCCTACGATAATTTTTCTATTCGAAATTCTCCCTCCCTCACCTTAACAAATAAAAAGACATTATTGACATCTTCAGAACAGAATTTAATTTAACATAACAAATTTGATACGATTAATAAAATTAAAATCATATTACATGTTAAACGATTGTTCCACATTTTAAGAAACGACATTTCAATGACAAAATTGTACAATTGGGTCAAAACTAACGCAAAAAAAAAAGAAAAAAAAACAGTGGCAGAATTGAATACCGCGATAACAAATCGACAAAATTCCCTCGTGTACCTAAAAATCCGATTTTGGAGGGGGAAGGGAAAAAAGAAAGGGCAAAAAAAATATCGAAAAAAAAAAAAAAAGAAGAAGTTGGTCAACGATGGACCCGTTAAAGGCAGC
>NW_006263386.1:1384552-1387686 GCF_000469605.1 Apis dorsata
GGAAAACGGGCAGCGGCTGAAAGCTTGTTTTCCCGGAGCTTCTCGCAGCGTTTGGCACAGTTTTCACTCTTGACGTGCATGATCGCGCCTGTCGAAAGAGCCACGCGCGCGACAAACGAGGCAGAAAGAGAGGGTGAAAGACTCTGTCACTGTGAGCGTGATTCTCTCGCTTCGACACACACATTCATCTTGTTTCTCTTTTTATATATGTGTCTACATATAATAAATATATACATATACGTATACAAATATATATATGTATATATGTATGCAGTCGTGCGTGTGCTCGATGCAGCAGCAGCAGTGTTAAGGCCATCTCTCTCGTGCAGTGTCCTCCGCTTTTCGAGCTGGTAAGCGCGCGCGCTCGATACTCCGGTGTTCTACACCCACACAAGTGTATCCACCCACACATGTGCACGATTACGCACGGAAGATAGACCAGAGCGTGTACTCGACGCGTCTGAATGCGGAGTACTGGACCAGAATGGGGCAAAAATTTCAACGGTTAAAAATAAAGTTAACTCGATTAATAATTTATTATTCAAAGCATTGAATAATTGCAGTTAACTGTAATGCCTGAAGCTTAATATATAATAAATACGAATAAATGTTCATTGCTGTGATTTTTTTCAATTTTTATCGAAGACTTCGAATATCATGTAAATAATTTCAAGAATAATTTTTTTCTCTGAATTTAAATGGAAAACGAATAATAAGTAAAATCCATTTCCAAGAAATTGCAAATAAGAAATGAAAAAAAATAACTTTTGAAAATATTCAAATGATTTTTATACGAATTAGAAAAAATTAATCGTTATTTACATTTAAAGTATTAATTTTATTTGCTATTTGTGTCATTAATAAAAATTTCTAAATTATTCGAAACCTACGATAAAGTTATAATAATCAATTCGAATTTTATTCAAAATTTTAATTAATTAATAAATTTTTTTTTAGCTCATCCAATTCTACACACCGAATATAAGGTACAGTGAAAAGCGATACACGAGGCCACCAACCGCGCTCCAATCATCGGCATTTGCGGGGAGCGAGCTGTCGCTCTTACCGCGTGATGCAACGTCGTGACAGACAGTGGATATATGCGATTCAGTAGTATGAGTAGACGATTGCAGATCCGATGCTCGGAAACAGTCCCCCCGAGTGCTCTGGAGCATCGACTCTCGTGATCGTCGAGGCTTCGATTGGTCAGTACTCGATGTCCCCGGTGCCGTTTGAAATAAAGCGGGAGAGATCTCGAGTATAGTGATGGAGGAATGGGAATTATTATGATAAACAGTGAGGCAATCATTTTTTATTTTTTCTTTTCTTTTATTCTTTTCTCTTTATTTTGTTTTTGTATTTTTGTGTTTCTGATATGATTGAACATCGATTTGAGCGTATATTATCGAATTAGTCAGTTTGGCAAGTGGTTAAAATAGATGGAATTTAATTAAATATATTGTGAAATTAATATTAGAATATATTAGAAAAAATTGATATAGTTTTTTTTAAATAAATTCACATGATATATATTTTGAAATGTAAATTAAAACACACTACGATATGATTTTGTGTTTATATAATCGATTATTTGCATAATCGAAATTGGGATAATGAAAACTTTTATTATATTTTTAATTTTGTTTTTTTATAATTTTTAAGATGATTAATTAAGAAATCGTGTATAATTTTTATTTGAATGAGTTTAGAAAGAAGAGGGAAATTATATTTTATGATATAATTTTTATACTTAAAATAAATTATAATAATTAATAAAATGTATTAATTAGTAAATATCTTTCTTTAATGGATGAGAAATTTTATAAAAAATGCAAGGCAATAATTTTTTTTTCTTTTTCTTTTTTTTCTTTTTTATATTTTTATATTTTTAATATTTTTAATTCTATTGAGAAATCTCTAGTCGGCAGCATAGCAGGTCAAATAAATTTTAATGAATCAAACTTTTAATCTAGATTTCATTTATTTAGATATGGAGATTATTTAAATATGCAGACATGAATTAAATTAGAATTTTTTTTCTCATAAATATAAAATTCATCCATATTATGTTTCATAGCTTTTAAACAGTTTTGTATAAGCAAATACACTGTCTTTGAAAGAATTCAGAATACTTTCCCTATATGAATTTAAATTAGGTTATAACAGCTGAAACATGCTGAAATATTAATTTAATATTGCTTATAACTTTGAAAAAGAACAAAACACGATGGTGTTAAATATTTGAAAATATTTAAACAATAATTGTTACATACATCTAAAATATTCTAAAATATTAAAATTAATACAATTCTTATTAATTAAAATATTAGTTTTTTTTTTGCATAAAAATCCTCAAAATTATTCAAAAAGTTTTATTTAGAAAATTACTATAAATATAAATATCTTACATAAAAATTGCAAATATTGCAAGCTGCCATTATTTAATTACTAAGCTGCCATTTATTAATTTACTAAAAAAAAGTTTAAAAACAACTTTAAATAATAATAAATAATAAATAATAAATTAATTGACATTTTATTGACATTAGATCAAAAATTAAAAAGGAAACAATTATTAATTATTTATTAAATAAAATATTATATATTATATATATAATAACAGATAATATATTATTGCTAAGTATTATAGATTAGGTAAAAGTAATTTTTAAGTTAGATAAGCAAAACAATCAACTTATTTCTTCGAAAATATTATATTACTTTTCTATTATCAGGGAATTAAAAAAAAACTTTAAAAAAATATGACATATTCCAAAACGAGTATCGTCCAATGTATCTTCCAACTTTTATCGAACGTTTAACCATCCAATGTATCTTTCTACTTTTACCAATGTTCCGTGCAAATAATGGGTCAGCTTTTATACACCCGTTACGAATGTTAACTTCGTTCCTATCGTTGCACCGAACGTATCGTCGCCTCTTGGTCTCGCTATTTAATCACCGGACGATAAAGCCGTCTCGAAATTTGTTTCATTGTTGCCCTGCCCATTTTTACCGACTGATCGCGCCACGCTCGTATTTCGCGCCACGAGAAATTGACACATCTACGAGTATAGAAGCGTATGTTTCGCTCGGTTTTTCCATTTCTTTTTTTTTTTTTTTTTTTTTTTTTT
>NW_006263386.1:1387793-1391108 GCF_000469605.1 Apis dorsata
CTCCTTAAGTTTATGTTTGCCCTGTGAACAGCGAGAAGGTCGGTGTTTTACCGTGTTTTACATGGATCGTAAAAAAGCGTGTCTTCAGTCCATACCGGTTATTTGCGGTAGGAAAACGATGAAACGATGAATCTAACTGGAAAATCTAACTGATAATGGAATGTTTAATATCGTTAACGTAGTCAACACTCGATCTTCGTTTCTTTGTATTTCTTGTCGGAATGTTTGTCAAGGGGTCGTTTAATTTTTTATATCTTCCATGAAAGATCGATTGGGGAGAGGGAGGGAGAGTGTATCTCGTGAAAATTGAGAATGATTTATTGTATAGAATGTATCGATAGTGAAATTGCGTTATCTTGTTGAAATTGGAGGTTGGTCTTTTAGAAATATGAAATGGTTAAATGTTGATAACATGAAAGAAAATGTATGTTATGTATTATGATATTTATTAATCTATAAGAATTAATGTGAACAAACTTTCTTGTTGAAAGATTTTAATATTAAATATTAATCGAACAAAGAAAAAAAATCTAGAATAATTATGAAGAAAAATTGAAAATATGGGGTTAAAAAACTCGAAAAAAGAAACATAAGGAAAGAAATTAAAAAGAAAAATAAATCTGTATCTTTTTGATAAAAGATTTTAATATTAATATTAATATAAATTTAATATTAATTAATTAAATGATGAAAAAATATTTAAAATAATTAATTAGTTAATATAAAGTGTTAAAAAGAAAATATTAAAAATATTCGAAAAAAAAAGATATAATCAAGAAATATGGAGTGAAAAAATTCAAAGAATAAAAAATTCAAAAGATGAAAAAATGAATTTATTATTAGCTTTTATTATTAAATTCATTATTTTATATTTTAGATATATTTTATAAAACGAAAGTAATAAAAAAGAATAATGAACTTAAATCATATTTCTTTTATTTTTTAATTTTATCTATTTTTTTCAGAAACTGTAGTATCTCGCAACCGAGACATTCTCAATTTATACCATAAGTATAAAACCAAGAAATTTATATTTCTATACCTATTTGTTAAGAAAGTTTTTTTGTCAGTGTCAAAGGTCGAATTCTAATGGTCATAGTATCACTATAATTGGTTTGTTTAGCATTCGATTGAGCAACTCATGTTTCGTATATAGGTATGCATATATATATATATATACGTATCTAATACGTATACGTATGTATACACAATATATAGTATATAGTATATGCATTGTATATGATCCATATAGGATGAATTTGAAACCTTGTTAGGAAATTTACAAATACGGTTGCAAATCAAAATTTCATAAATATAGATTTTTCTTTCAGAAGAGAAAAAATTCTTTATTTTCGTTCCTTTTGTTACGTCTATTTATATTTTAAAATTTAAAAATTTGTAAATATTTGTCTATCAAAATTCTTTTAGCATAATAAAATAGTATTATTAAGAAAATTTTTATCAGTGTTAATTCTTTTTATAATAATATTAAAATAACCAAAATTCTAGTGAATTTTAAGGAATATAAGTCAATTGATTTTGTTCTTCAATGTAAAATTAAAGGATTCCCAACGAAAATAACCTTTGTCAAGAATTTTTATTTTTCTCTTAAAAAGATAGAAAAATATTCTTTTGTTAAAATTACAAAATTACTTCAGATTATTACAAAATTGAGAGAGTAAGTGAAAAACAGACGTTTTCATAAATTTAAAAGAAAGTAAATCAAGAAAAATTTTATTTTTATAGGAAAAACTGTACAAAATCATATTTTTTTTTAGTATTTTTTTTGAGTACAATACAATTCAATTGTGTAAATCATTGTAGAAACATTGTAGAATGAACAAATAAAAATGGAATGAAATAATAGTAAAAAAAAAAAATGAAATTGATACACGTATCCTCAATTCTTTGAAATTTTAATATAACAGCAAAACACTAAAAAGTTTAGAATTGAACAAATAAAACAATGTTTAAAAAAGACAAAATTGATATTCACATGATTGATACGTATCTCTCAATTTTTCAAAATATAACAAAATTATTTCTATACAAAGTTATGAAACTTAATCACACGTAACGAAATTTATTCGTTATCGTTGTCATTTTCATGGCAAATCTTTCAATTAAAAAACTTCAACCAACGAAAGTCCATATCTTTCAATTCACTAATATCATTTATCACACAATCACGAGATAATTACCAATAATACGATATCAATCGATATCAAAATTTCGCTTCGAAATTTCCTGACAACATTCCAAATGAGCATCAAGGAGCAAGAATAAAATGTCCTTTCATAATTCCTCCCTCGATTTCGTTTATAATCGAGCAGGCCCGAGCACAGTGACAGGTCTCTGGTAAACCGCGTGGGCGAGTCGTACATCGGAAAATCCTTTTCTACGCCCACGCCGTGGTGATTGTACACACAACGGAGAAGGAAAAAAAGAGAGATTCAAGGAATAGAAAAAAGGGTCGGAGGAGAGAAGACGATAGATCATGGTATCCCAATTAATCAAACGTTCTGGGAAAACGAAATAAGGAAACGGTCAGGTATCGCATCAAATTAAAATCTATCTCGTTGGGCACCGATTTACCCTTTGTCCATCATCTTTTTTTTTTTTTTTTTTTTTTTTTTTTTTTTTTACGAAAAGGCAATCGTGAACCGTAGAGGAAAAAGAGAAATCAAGGAGAGATCGAGATTCGTCGAGAGGAAAAATTTAACAAAAATATCCGTCGTGTTGGGTGTGCAAATATTTATACAGAGAGGTGATTTCGTGCCGTAGTATGTACGTTCAGTCTGCGTGCTAACGAGAGTGTGGGTGCGCGCACGTCACGCAGAAAGTGCCGCGAATGACGTCAGGATGCCAACACGTTATGTACGTGGTAAAGCAACACCTTCACCCTTCCCCGGGCTCATTTGAAAATCGCTACGCGTCTTGAACACTGGCGACGATAACGAACTCGAAACCGGCCGAACGTTGAACCTCTCTGCTAATGCTCAAAGTGACACACGTTCGTTTGCGCAGACGTTCAAATAGAATTTTCGTTGACGGTATAACGTTGACACGACCCGAATGTCTAATCGAACGAGCTGTCATCTACCACGGTGTACACGAATATATGAAAGAAGAAGAAATAATTTATGTATAAATAAATAATAAATAAATAAATAATTTATGTATAATTTATGTATAAACGATTGTTACGGGATCGTTGCAGAGATACGAGTGGTTTTCCCCGATATTGAGATATATCACTGAAAATCTCCATTTTTTTTTTTTTTTTATTGTAATCAACATAGAGATTGCGGCTTC
>NW_006263386.1:1391177-1393395 GCF_000469605.1 Apis dorsata
ATTGCTATGTTATAAATCAGCCTCTCGTTTCAATCCGCCCGATTGTAGGAAATTGGTTGACACAACAACGCGCGCGCAAATCGTCCTGATCGGACGTGTAAAGATTGCCTTGACAAACGTCGCTATTTCCACGATGAAAGTACATCGTTCCAGCTATTATTCTCGATATCGTCGCGGTTTAAAGAGTTCGAGGTTTACCATGTTTTGCGATATGGAACAAAAACCTGTCACAAATCCCTACGGTGAGAAGCTCGTGGCATACAGAGACCCGTCTCGTGCGTTTCGCGTCGTGCTTCGAAGAGATCGAGGGAGAAAAAAAAAATAACAAGTTAGACGAATGCAAAGTAGTAGGCAGACAGAAAGAGAGACAGAAACGAGAGTAGGAAACGGTAAAAGTAAACCGGCGTCAAAAAAAAAGGGAGAGAAAAGAAAAACACGAAGAAAGAGGAATCAAAGAAAATATGATCAGAATTTAAGTGGATAAGCACCCGGTTTTTACCGTACGCGTCGCGAGAAAAGCGATCGTCTCTAGGACGAGAGCCTAGCGGCACGATGAAAAATAGGTATATATATTTCCCTGGTGTCGCGACGAAGATTTTATCTTATATAAATATATATATATGTGTGTATATTTAGAAAAGAAACTGGATGAATCGTTGTCCAATCGTGGCCCAACTCACCCGATGCAGCCAGGGCTATAGCCGCCATGAGAGTCCAACGTCTCATGTTTGCGCGATAGAGGAATCGGAGCAGTTCGCTCCTTCCTCGATCACCACCACCTCCGCCACCACCGGCTTCTTCTCCGCCTCCTCCACCTCCTCACTATTCGGTTGTCCTCGCACGTGGCTGCGAACGCGTCGAACAGGAACGGTACCAGCTGGATCCCGTGTTGCGTAGGCACTGAGATTTATTTACGTTTACGCGAATGAAATTGCGACCGTGGAGGTCTTCAGTTTTCTCTCAGGGTCCGCCTGAACGTACGTGCCTCGAGCACGGCAATGGCATCGTTTTCGCTCTATCAGGGGCACGTGACAGCCTCCGTGCACCTGCGGCGTATCGCCGCGCGTACACCTTGCACGCACTAAGCTTCGCCTCGGTTGTGCCTTCGTGCGGCATCGTTGGGCATCGAGGACATCTCTTCTCCTCTCTTATCCACTCGTTGTACTCGTTCTCTCTTTTAGCTCGGCTCGATTTTCACACAACTCCTTTTTTTCCAACCCCCTTTTCCTCTTCCACCCAACCCTTCACGCCTTTACCCACCGATGAATATTCTCTCCCCCCCCGAATTCGAGAGAAGCAACAGACCGCACCAAGTCGCGGAGTCGCGATGGGTATACACGAGAAAACGAGTCGCACGGCTCACGGACGCGTCCGTCTGTCGGTGAGCCAGCTCATTCGACCGAGTTTCCCGATAACCGAGCTTTTCCGCGCCGCCGTCCGATCCCCGCCGATTCTCAGAGCGCGTCTGACTGTCAGCACCGTGACGCTGAAACCACGGTTAACATCCTTCTGTGATCCGCACGGGATCGATGATGGTTATCACGAACCAACGGATGTTGCCGACCGTTTCCCCCAAATGTCCTCGAGCGTCCCCGTATCTGTTGTCACAGGGTTGTCAGATGCGCTCTCGCCGGCGACCAACGCTGGACTGATTCTCATTTGGCTGCAGCGCCGCGCGGTATCGCCGCCTCGGCTCTCTTTGGCGCTAGCGCTCTGTGTGGCCTACCGCCACTGATGTCGTTCCTCTCGCTTCAACCGCGGCCGATCCTCTCACTCTTGTTTTCTCTCTCTATCCGGCCAACGCCACCTCTCTCTCTCCACCCTTTCCTTTTCCCTCTCGCCGTCGTTCTCGCTCACCCTCCCCCCTCTTCGAGCGGCCCACATCCGCGCATCGTGGGGTGGCATGGTATACCATGCGGTACAATCCCCTTCCGCCGTTCTCTCGTCGGGAGTTTCCCTCTTCGTCCCGCTGCTATAGTGCATGCCAACATCGCCGGAGAAGAGAGAATCGTTACTATGGCGAGATCAATATGATAGGACGGCGCATGCCTCGGTATCCTTATACTTGAACCCTTCGGTCTATCCGTCTCGCTCGCTCAGCCGCGTACCGCGAGCTACTCGTCCCGCTCTTTGCTCGTCTTTCTCCTTCTTCATCCTTCGCTCTCCCCTCCAATTGGCGCAGCTCTCGCACGCTCCATCATCCCCTCTCGCTTTGCAC
>NW_006263386.1:1393440-1414977 GCF_000469605.1 Apis dorsata
GATGCACGACGAGGAGAGGTTGAGTGTGCTAGACCATAGGTAAGCGCGGCGTTGACTTAAGTCGCTTCAGTCAACAGAGGACCGTATGCGGGAGGATACCGTTTTCTCTCCTCAGAGTCCTCTTAACGCCCTGATGCTTCGATTCCTTTTTGTGCCTATCTCGAATATCGTTTATGTTTCGGATCCTTTTTCTTCATACGTGAACCTTCTCGATATATGGTATTGGAAGCCGGAAAGAGCAACAACGAGATTTAGAAATGATTCCCTCGAACTAGGCATCTCTTTTCGTGATTGATCTCGATCCTCGATACTGTTTTATCCGCCTCTGGTCTGTCGATGTTGTTATTGCTGTTGTTTTCTGTATCGAATGTCTCTTGCATCGAAATCGTTCCGCAAAACTGGCTGATTGATCGATCGGATTGAATTTTGGTTTTGTCTCTCGATTCGTAGATATCGGAATTAATTTAGGGAGATTGCTTTTTGTTTGAATCGGGTGTAGGATGTAGTGGTATATGATGTGGGTATAATAAAATTTTTGGGATGTTAGATTGTCTTATAAATAATTGTTTATTATTAATTCTGTAATTATTATTATCCCAATCGGATATTAAAATATGGTTTAATTTTTTTTTCAATATCTAATTATGCAAAAACAGTTATTTAAAAATATAATAATGAATTTTTTTCAAATTTTTTTCCATGCATAAAATCCAAATCTAAAAAAACTATTTGATGGATTGAAAAAATAGTATATTATTGTAAATTTAATTTTTAAAATAAAATCAAGTTATTAGAAATATTATAACATAATTTTTATAACATGTAATCTTGATAAAAAATGAATAATTAATATTAGCAAATTGTAAAATCTTGTCCATTATACAAGAAAAATTATTTGATATTAGATCTTATCCCATTCAATGTTTTATTATTTTTTATTATAAATTTTTTCAAATGGCTATTTTTAAAAGGATCATTAATTAAAAAGACAAAATATTTTATAAAATAATCGAAAGTTAAAATGTTTAAGTTAGAATGAATAGAAATTAAAATTGGTAGTGGATAGTCATTTTATATATTAAAAAATTATTTTTAAAATTGCAATTGCTTTCAACATAAAATTAAGTTTTAAATTCAATTGTAAAAATCATTATTTTTCTTTTTTAAAAATGTTAATTATTTCTTCAAATGTTCCTGTTGAAAATATAAAATAACATAATGTTAATAATTCAATATTTTATTGCAATCATTCGCTGAATTACTGCACGATTTCAGCTTCGATTGATTCACAATATTTTTCTCATTAATTATAAAGTATGTAAAACGTAAATTGTATACATATATATAGTATATGTAAGTATAAATATATGTATGTACATGTATATTATTTTATATAAAATATAAAACAAAAGTCGTTCAATTAAATTGTGATAGAACGATTCCCTTCGAGAGTTCATCTTCAGAAAATTTGCGCCATAAAGGAGTGCCGCATCTGTGCGGCAAATTGCAGCATTTTTGTTATTAATTTTTCAAGCTTTACAGTGCTCCAATTTGGTTTCGAGCCACTTCCCTCTCGACCGGTATATTTTATTCTTTCAGTGTTCGAAGGTGCTTCATATTATCCAATTGTTCGCAATATACTTACATTAAGCGGAATTCCTTCAATTAATATTGTTTAAAACGTTGTAATATTTATATCATAACATTTTTCCAAGTAATTCTCTGCAATTTTAATAATAACGCTACTCAATAGTCCTATTTTTACCTTAAAACCACAATACCTTCGTTACTTTTACTTTTACTCTCTCGTTTTCCCAAGTTTTTCCTTTTCGTTTTTTATTCTTATACTTGATTCTATTATTCAAAAAAGATTCTGTTTATCTTAATTAGATGTATCTCTGTTCATTTACAGGAACATTTAAAATTTTACAATAAGTTTTAAAATTTTTTAGTCGATAATTAAATCAAATCTTTCGAAAATACACATATAATTTCAATAGGTATACATAGATACATATCTGAATCAGTTTTTATTATTGAAAAAAAAGAATATGGATCAATAAATCTAATATATTAACAAGAGATCAATGTTTTGATCTAATATCATTAAAACAATTCTTTAATTAATGATAATTTTTAATTTTCGTATTAATCAATTTCTTATTATTTATATAAAATGATATATTTAATATTACGATATAATTAAAAATTAAATTATAATATAAAATACTCGAACAACAAAAAGAAATTACTTTCTTCCACAGTTAAAATCTTCGAAATTAAAATAGTTAGCTTGCGAGAATCATCAGATCTTCAACTTGGTCTACGTTATTCTATTATTCTAGCATTCATTAACAAATCGACATACTTGATTCCACCAATGTGCCCATTACCCATGATGCGCCATGAAAGAATCAACGGTCCCAGAAACCAGCTTTGTGGTTAACAGCTTCCGAGTGGCGTGCTTAGCACTTGTCAATACTTCTTAACGCTACGCTGCTCAAACTCCCTTTTGTTCCTTTTCCCCCTGTCGATCTTTCTACTTCGTTCGTACGATTTGTGCACGAGTGGCTGACGATCTGTTCTTCGACGCTAGATGGCGCTCGATGGACACGATTACAAGAGAAATCGAGCATTAATCGATCGAATGACGATGGTACGTAGAAATTTTTTTTACCAAGAATACGATCTCGAGACATTTCAATTATATTCATTTTTGAATATAGAAGTGGACATGAATGGAAAATAGCAATGTAAATTAATCGAATTGAAGGTATTTTTATTATGTCAATGTTCACAATATAAATAAGAATTCTAAATTCAGTTGAAATTTTTATATCCAAAATTATTTTTACAATAAAGAAAAAACAAAAATTTAATTAAATTATAATTTAATCAAATAGCTTAAATATAATCTATTTTAAAAGATAATTTTTATTAAATTTCAAAAATACCAAAAAGAAATTTTTGTTTCATCATATTAAGAAGATATATTTCAATTACGTGCAACTATGTGTTAATATAATATTAAAATTTTATATCGAGAAATCAACCTAAATATTAAAGAATGTTAAAGAATATTAAAAGAATTCTCTTTAAAATTCTTTTTGAGATATTTGAATTCTTCGAGTTTCTTTTCAATCATTTCATTCACATAATAATTTAACAATAACTTGACTAAATTCATCATTTAAATTCATCCAAAAGATGTATTTTGATTGTTAGTTTTCGAAATACTTTTTTTTTTCAAGGATTAATCCTGTCCCAGAATAAGAGGAAAAAACCGACAGGACTTTCTGACTGACCTAACATGGTACGCTTCTGAATACACCTCGAATAGAGAATCTTCCTTTTATTGTTTGGGATGAAATTTGTTCTATTTTTTTTTTTTTTTTTTTTCCCTACCGATGAAAAATATGAGTGGAGAGATGGTTTCGTTTTGTTTTAATGCGCGGCTTGAGCCCTTATTGTTCGCTGACGTTTAGATGTTGCGTCAATACATGTTTTACGTAGATTTTGATGTTGCACGAAATATTGATGCGTGCTACTTACCAAGTATTTGAACATCATTTTATATGTAAGAGATAATGGTGATTGTGGATTCCTCTTGCTTATTAAAATTGTCGTAAAATTCTCGTTCAATTAAACGAACATACGATAAATTTAATTTCTCTAATTTTTATTTTACGATGGTAAAATTCGTGGTTTTATTTATCTTTGAAATCAGAATTGTGGAATAATATAATGCGATGGCTCGATCAAAAATTGTTTTATCTCAGAAGATTCAAATTTGTCTAATTTTTCTTATCTAATTAATATCATTGTTATTATGTCAAGTGATTCAGCTATGATTAACATAAACAATTCACTTATATTTATTATTTCATCTAAGAATAGTATACAGAGAAAAATTAATATGTTTTGATTCAATGAAATGATATTAAACTAAATAAATGAGATTACGAAATAAAGAAATAAAATTAAAAAATAAAAATTAAAATTATTATACTTGATATATGTTCATATTAAATATAAATCATAGAACATATGTTATAAATAAATTTTACTTTTTTTATTTTAATTTCATTTGTAAAATATGTTTTATGTAAGATCAAAATATTTATTATCAATCAACACTTGTTGATCATAACATAATTAAAACAATCATGTGAATATAATTCATTACATCTTTAGTGCTCTTTATTAGTGCTCTTTATTAGTGCTCTTTATTTGTTATCTATTTTATAAGTGATGCTAATGCAGTACAATACATATACACATGTGCAAACTATTTATCATAAATATTGAAATTTTAGAGGGGTTCACAATTAGTAATTCTCATCATTGATATTATTATGTATTCATTGTGCAATGAATAAACATTGCATCATTCAGCAATAAACATTAATGAAACAAAATAATGGAGGATTATCTACGTTTTTAATCGTAATTAAGTAATTTACAAACATATAAAATATTTCTTTAATATACAATTTTTTTCTCAATAATTATTTCATTATTTGCATATTATATATATTTGCACTTTTTTTTTTTAATAAAAGTAAATTAATTTCCTGGAAACAATATGAATTTTATTCTTTTGAAAATGTTTTATATTTCTTTTGTTGATATTTATATTTGTTTTCAATTTCTATCAAAATTAATAATACCCATTTATTCCACACTTCGTCGGATTATGGTTGACAAACAAATGTTTGTTTCTTCCAATAGACATACGCTATCAACGATTATTACCTGAATATTCTCGATATTATCGATTATCAGATATTGCCAGTATCCTCATGGTTGAGACGTTGGAGCAGTATAATACTATAATAGAACGCTAATTAATCTGAATGCTGATAAAGAATGAAAATCAGTGAATATCAAATAAAAATGAAAATTGAATTTATTTATTATTTTTACATATCTCTTACTCGAATATTACTTAATTATATGATTATTTTTAATAGGAAATTACGAAAAAAATGTACAGAAATATGAAAGAATATTTTTTCCATTTTTTTTATTTTATAAATTAAAATAAAATATTTATTCTTTATCGTTAACACAATATTTAAAAATTGTTGTAAAATAAGTTTGTTGATTAACTTTATTAATTCTTGAAATAAATTTAGATGAAGAACAAGAATTGTAACAAAATATATTAACGTTTTATTAATTAATTAATATTTTTAATTTCAATTTTGTTTAATTCTTTCATTTAAATGTTGTAGATTTATGTCTTTCAATATATTGATTTGGGAAAAAGAATTTCTTCTGAAAAGTAAATTATCTATATAGATGATCAATATTGATATATGTCAATTTTACGAAGAAATTTTACGTAAAATTTACTATTTTTCAAACTTTTTCTTTAACATGATCTTAAAAGAATTTTATATCCATTATTATAAATGCAAATTTAAATATTCTTATTGAAATATCATGATATTTTGACAGGCCAGTGCATTTATGCGCCATCTTACAATCCTTCTATGAATTATATTCAAAAGAAAAGAGTTATCGTTATTATACAATTTCTTTAAGTGACAAATTTTTATCTTTTATAATAATTTTATAATTTAATCTTTTTATAATAATATTTATATCAAATTATATTATTTCATATCACATTTAGTTATAACTTACAAAATAAGTTGATATTTGATATTTTATATTTTGTACAAGTTTCATCAAATTTTTTGTTTCTAAAATTTTTAGTTTCACATAACAAACTACTATTAAAGAAGAAACTAAGAAGATTGGAGATAACTATACTTGGAAAATTATAGCTGCAATTTGGTATTAATAGTTAACAACTTTACTAAAGTTAGTAACAGTTTTCACGATGTTTTTTAAAAGTTGCAATATCTTTTCATGTTTGCAAAAGAATTTTTTTTTTTTGTCAAAATTATAGATCGTAAAATGAGATTTTAAATTAACTTTATAATTTTGAATGCAAAAATTCTGCTTTAAATTGCTTTTTTTATTTCTTTTCCTTAAGTTGATTTCGTAGTTTTCCATATTTTTATGTCTAAAAAATGAGAAAAATTTCTTTATGAAATATTCTTAATGCAATAATAGTAAATTGTGATAAATAGATCTATCAAAATTTTAGATCTTTTGTAAATTTTTAAACTTTTTATTCATTTCACTTTTTTTAATTTTTAAAAATTTTCCTTTATTTCTTCATTAAAATGAAACGAAACGAAATAAAAATTATTATTTTCATTCATTTTTATAAATTTTTGTTTTCAGAAAATAATAATTCTTTTGTAAAAATAATTTTAAAAATTTTAAATTAAATTTAAAAAATTTATAAATTAAAAAACAGATCACTTTGCAAGAATATTTAATTTATTCGTCATGAACATCATTTTATTCATGAACATCATTATTTTCATTTTGAAAGATTAATAAATTTAAAATATAAAATTAAAAAAAAAGACAGGAAGAAAGTATTATAATTAATAATAGAATAAAAATTAAACAGTTAAAAAACATTAAAACTACAAAACTGTTGTAAATTAAAAAGAATTGATCTTACAGAAACTATTTTTTAAATGTAAAATCTAAAAATAAATTCTTCTTTTATTATTAAAAAACCATACAAAAAAATACATAAAATACATAAAAAAAATACATACATTTCATATCATTATTATATCTTTTTAATTTAAAGAAATTTAATGTAATGCAGATGATATAAATATAGTAACATAATATAAAACATTTTAAAACGATCTATCAAGATAAAATATCCAATACAAGCAAGAAATTAAATTTTATTACATACTTACATCAAACAACAAATAATTTTTCTTCGTTAAAAAGAATTTAAAAAAAAATACATTTTAAAAATTATCTTATTAAATGAAATAAAACTTTTCCATTCGTCTCACGAAAATAACGAAACTGACTTGATCCCCAAAAAAGGAATCACAAGCTGAATACGTGTCAAGTAGATACCTTCCTCGTTCATTCACTATAAATCAAAATTACTTTCAATCGTCTGGACAGTTTCATTAAAAAACATCTGAACCAGGTCATCGATGAACTTCGACACCTAAGTTTACCGCTTTGCTTTCCTGCCGGTGTGTCACGCGCACGACGACGTAGCACTTAAAAATGAGCGCTATATGCGCTGGCCTTTTATTTTAGTTTCACGAAAGAGGGGAAAAAAAAAAAAAGAAAGAGGGAGAGAGAGAGAGAGAGAAAGAAAGAGAAAAAGCGTAAAAAAGGAAGGGAAAGACATCTGACACCGTGAATTCGGGTCGTTCCTGTGTAATTTGACAGCATCCGGCCTAAAAGGCTTTGCAACGTCTTCGATGATCCGTTTTCCGCGGTGTTAAATCACGGAGGACGTATCTTCTTCGTAACATTGCCAGAGACCTTGATATTTAGCTGAAATGGGAGAAAATTTTCGGAAGGATACCAAAGGATTTGACGGAAGTAGCAAACTTACTTGACTTACTTCCTTCCGAGATTTGATTTTATAGTTTCATGAGTAGTTGAAAACTTTTTGGTACGCACAGATACATATAGTTTATTAAGAAAACATAGATAAAGTTAAATATTTTGATTTTGGCACGATGTTTAATTACTTGAATTTTTATTCTTTTTTTTTTTTGTAAAAGAAATTTTTCAAATGATTTTTGAATAAATATTTTTGTGTATTTATTATTCAAGATATGTTTTAAATTATTGTACTTTTTTTATTTTACTTTTATTGAATTTTTCATCTTCGTTTAATTACTAAAATTTATTTTCACTTTCTATGAATAATCACGCTAGAATTACCAAAATAAAACTCTGTAATAAAATTGTATACACACGTTTGAATATTTATGAAAAAAAAAAAAATAGAATTTTTAATACGCGATATATGATATCTTGGCAAGATAAAAAAAAATGTTTAATCATAATTTGGAAAATAAGTCTCATCATATATTATAAATATTAGACTATCAGTTCCTTTCTATTATTCATTATTATTTGAAAATCTTTGAATATGAATCATAAAATAATACATTGTTATCTGAGTAAGAAAAATGATAAATTTTTAGTTATGTTATCGAGAAACGAATATCCTCTTAAATATAATATCGAATAAATTTTTAAAGCTCGTACAATTTAAAAAAATATTCGATCGAATTTCCATATCGACGATCTTCATGACATCGAATAAAGTAGTATTTGTATCCAGTAAGAGTTTTATAATTCATACTCGTAAATCAAACTTGTGTATTATCGTATCCTTATCTCATTCGCTTTTGAAAATCAATTATGTGTCTATATTTTTCTGGTACACGTGAAGCATATGAATCTTAAATTAAGAATCTTTTCCTCTTTTTCAGTATTCATTTTTTTATTATTTCTATGATATGATTTTTCGCACAATATTATTATATTAATTATATTAATAAATATAAAAATATTTTCCTGTCAATTGTTAATACATATAACTTGCGTCTATAAATTAAAATTTTATTTATTTTTAATAAAAACAATTTTACAATTATAATTATCAATTAGTAATAATAAACCATTTATTTTATTATATTATAATAATAATATAATAATATAAACATATTAATACCAAATATCTATCAATACAATAAATATCAAATATATTTATAATTATCATATTTACTTTTAACTTAAAAAATTTAAGTATTTTATTGTAAATTAAAAATTTTATTTTGATCATTATATTGTATATAAAAAAAAAACAAAATTTTTCTATTTCTTTCTAAAATCTATATTTACGAAAAAAGTATTATCAATTAAGCACATATTTCATATTTACATATTTCAAGAAATACAAGCAATTGATAAAAATGGAATTCAATATTAAAAAGAATATTTAGCTTTCAAAAATTCAAAAAATTCACCTAGAATTACCCTAGTGTTCAATCAACGGTTATTCACGTGTCGATACAGAATTCATGAAAAAAATTGCTACGTACCCACTAACTTATGGACAAGAGTGTACACAGACATTCCATCTTACGAATCGATCATTCTAAAATGAAATTTTCCGAGATCAAAGAAAAGCAATATCCAGCCCGATAAATTTTTACCAACGAATAACTTTCAGCTTGCAATTCTGAAATATATATTGCATCGTAAAGTAAAACTATTTCTCTTATTTTTATTGTCGGCCTAACAAAGCACCAAAGTGCAGAAAAATTCGTCGAGTGTCGAGAAAACGTATCACCCTAATAGGTGAAATTTTGTGGAAGAGGATAGAGTGTTAGAAGTCAAAGAATGAGGGAGAGACGTGTTCTTTGCTATTCGTCGAGCACATTTATCAGAAAAAGTCACTTGGATAAGAAATGATTAGTGTTTGCACGTCGCACACAAAGCAACGATATTCTGGTGTGTTAGATGACGAATGAACTGAAATAGATGACTTTCGCGGCCGGATTCCGCAAAAAGTTGGCGCGAAGACATTAATAACGGATCATTTTCACTTTATTTTCACGAAAACTTTAATCGCCGGTTTCAAAATCCGAGGATTTATCAATCAATCAATCAATGTACAGCAAAATTTATGGTTTATGGTATATCAAGTATCTGTCATAGCTTCTGGGCAATAGACATAAATGTTCAAAAAAACTTTGAAATTTTTTAGAATATTTATTCTATTTTTTCTTTTCCGTTTTTGAATATTTAACATCGTGTTAATTTAAAATTCTAAATGTGTGAAATGATCGAATTTTATGATTTATTTTAATTTAAAAATTTAATTAAAGCAACACTCAAGTATTTATGTTATTTCAGCTATTAAAACAAAAAAAATTAAATTTATATATTTTTTAATCTGCGATTATAGAATTATTGTATTTAAATTATTTTTCTAATATGATCATGTTTGAATGAAATTGAATTATTTTAAATAATAATTTAATTATTATGAACATTCATTAATCTAACCTAACCTAATCTAACCATATAATAATGATTAATGATTAAGAAAATGAATATCGAATTTGTCTCTTTATCTTATTTATCTTTTAAAGAAATAGATTAAATATAATAACAGACAACATTTTTTTTAAAATATATACTTATCTATTTTGATAATTGTCGCATTACAATCCATAAGACAGATATAGAAACAAAACTAACTTTTCATATCGTCTCATTATAATTTTATATTTTTAAAAGTTATAAATTGTTAAAAGATTGAGATTGAGATTATTAATAAGTCACTCTATTTTTATTCTTTTTTAACATTCATTTCTTTTCATTATTGAAACGAATTAGACTAATTTTTTTTCTCTTTTGTTCCATCCATTTACGAAATAATTTATTCCGTTTTTCAAGGATCGAAGCGCACACGTTTCACAATGAATTGTTGAAAATGCAATTTTAAGATCGTTCTGGCCGTGTGACAAGTCACACAGGGATTGAAAAGGATCAGCGGGTAAGGGAGTAAAAGCGTGTTTCTTTTAAAACGCGGCGAAAAAGTAGTAGGTCGAGCGAAACGAAGTAATATGGTAGCACTTCGTGCCTGCACGATGGCGATGTTACACGGCCAATCGGAGAAAAGAGATACCGGAACGATTTATCATGTCCCGCATGGTCCGTGTCGTACATTTTCTTCCTTCCTCTTTCCTTCTTATATCTATCAATACTACCTTTTCGTTTTATGGGATCATATCGAGCGCTTCGAAGCGGAAAATTTCATCGCAAGTTTGGTAAAAATAGGATGACATTTTTTCATAATAATTTGGAAAAAATATTTTTAAAATATAACAATGGATTTATGTGTACATAGCTGTAATATAACGAAAAATTCAAAAGAGAAAAAAATGAACAAAATGTTAATAAAAATAAAATTAAAAAAGATAATAATTTGGGAAAGTATAATAAGAAAAAGATCATATAAAAATTATACAAGATCATATAAAAATTATACAAAGTTATATTGACAAAAAGAAGATATATATTATAATGTTAAGATTATAAAAATTGGTTTTTAGTTTATGAATGAGTTAAGAATTTCATTTTAAATGTGATTTAAAATTAAATCAAAGAAAATATGTGTTTTAAATTTCTATAAAACAATATATATATAATTTATTAATTTCTATATTATTTTCTTATTATAGAAAGAGATAAATCCAATGAGTAAATTACATATATTCTAGAATATATATTTAATGTTACAATTAATAACTTATATAAGTAGATAACTATATAGTAGATATAACTATAAGTAGATAATTATATATAATAAGAATAACTATATAAGTAGAAGTTTATTTAATTAAACTTATATTAAGTATTTTCATTTTTTCAATATAAAGTGGCTATAAAACTTTGATTGTTATAATCCATTATTTAATTAGACAATATTGCAATTTTTTGAATATCTACTTGTACAAAAAAATTATTTAAAAATATTTTCTTTATTAAGTATAATTTAAAAAAAAAATAAATCATTATTCGTAAAATTAACTTATCTAGTTTTATTACTATATTAATCTGAATAAAATAGATTTATTATTAATTATCTATTATATTTAAAATATAAAATAGCAATAATCTCATCGTTTTCTTAAACTTTCATTTAAATAGTAGATATAATATTAATATTAAAAACTAATTTCGTATAATATAATAGTTCATTGCTATAATGCATTTTTCTCGACTAATGAAGTTTAAAGGTGACGATGTAACGCGTTTTTTAACAAACATCTTTAAATTATTTTTCTCTATTCTGATATTTAATACGAGCTGCATAATAATTAAATATTTTATATCTGATAATCTAAATGATCTTGCTACTCTCGTGAATTTTGTTTTATAAACATTTTAAAATAATAATTGAATAAATTTATTTTAAAATTTATATGATAGTTAATGATTATTATAGAAATTATAGAAATTTTGCAATAATTTATAAATTTTCGTTTTAAATATTGAATTATATCATATAGAATTATATCAACCAGATTTTTTAAAATTATTTCACAGATTTTTCATGAAGATCAATCAATTATACATATAAGAGAATATAATATTTAAAATTAAATAGCTATTTAATTTAATAAATGCAATGATTACTTAATTTAATAATTTTTTTTCTAAGAAACAAGTAGAAAAAATTAAAATTGTATTGTTGACATAAAATGAAACATTTCTGCTTAATATGGAAGGATTACATTATTAAATTTCTTGTAATTGCCTATACATCAACTGGTGTCCACATGAAATTGTTTTCATTTTTGAAGGATAGAGATATATGTTTGTTTCATTTTTTAATGATGACTTTTTTTTATTTTATACGGAGAGTAATTTCTTTCGTAATGAAAAGAAAAATTAAATGTGCTCAGAAAATTGAATTTTTTTATATTCTTCTCATAATAATTTTCTAGAACAATAATTGAAAATATAAAACGAAATTAATTTATTTCTAAAAAATTAAAATTTTATAAAAATATCCAGTTAAATCATAATCATACAACAATCATAATCAAGTTTATAATAATTTTCTACTGATATTAGAAAATATTTGTAGACTTTCACAATTAAAATTATGTGACTATGTAGAACGTATATTTGAAGAATATGAAGGATTTCTATTTAATAGAATTAGCAGAAATTAACATTGAAAGTTAGAAGAACAGAAATAGTGAATATTCAGTATCTAGGAAAATTGTTGAATATCTTTTGGAGGCTATTAAACTTTTCCAATTTGAGGAGAAAATTTGCGCGGAAACTTTTCTTCAAGTGCTCATTCTAAACTCTCGCCTGGCGAGCATTTATGATGTCTGTAATTACTCTGTATTGAATGGGAGCAACAAATACAACCTTCTGTGCAGCTCATTTTCAGCTAGAATTGCTCATTGCATTAATATTTAACCGATACTCAAAAAAAATTTTATATTTTCAATAAAAATCATCTATAGACATATGAAAAACATTTTTTGACAGATAAAAAAATATAATATTGAGAATTAAATTATAAAAGCACTAAATAATATAAATAAAAAATTACACAATTTTTATATAGATGGAAAATAAATATATTGAATTAATAAAAATTTATATTATATATAAACAATTAATTTCCTTTCTTTTTTTTTTTACAAAAAAAAAATGATGATGATAAACTTAATAACAAAATAATAAATGAAATATTTTTTTTTAAGTTATAAAAATAAAATTATTTATTCTTTGAACTATCATTTTTAACAAAACATCAAATTATTTGTTGTAATCTATCAAAATTAAATAATGATTTTATCTTGTCAAAAAAATTATTATTAAATTTATAAATGTGTTATATTTTGTTAAAAAGATTTGAGAATATTATATTTAGTAATAAAAAGAAATAATTTTCATTTAAAATATAAAGCATAAAAATAAAATTAGATTGTCACCATTAGATGATGAAAATATTGAAAATGATAGATAGAAATGATTATTTAATAATTCGTAAATCAGTAATTGAAAATTGTAATTCCAAAAATCGTACTAATAATTTATAAAATTGTTCAAAAATCATTAATGTCATAGAAATCATCTTTGAAAATTAGGAAAAACTATCTAAACTATTAAATTCGTAATTAAAATCTTTATCATACTTCTCAAAATCACATGATCCAAAACATTTTCAAAAAAAATAAAAAAAAAATTAATTTATAGCTAACGAAAAGAATTTTTTCTTTTTTTTATTATAAAACACGTGATTATATATAAATATTATATATATATATTATATATATAAACATATATATGAAAAAATTTTTAATTGATTAATTTATAAAATAACAAAAAATTTAAAAGAAATGGTAGTAATTTAAGAAGGAAGATCATGAAATTATTTTGTATATTGAGAAAATATACTAAAAAAAAATAATATATACTTAAAAAATTATACTTAAAAAAAAATAAAAAAAAAATCTCTATTTTAAGAAATTTCTAAAAATGATATAATTCAATTCTTATAAAGGAAAATATAGGAAAAGCTTTTACTTCGAGAAATTATGTTAACAATGAAAAATAATTGCCATTAGTTTAATCAAATTGGGATAGAAATTATTTATAAAAACTGGCTTTTCAAAATCCTCATTTTTCGTACTCATTTGTCGGAGAGAAGAATCATCAATAATTCAGAAATTTTAAATAATGATCTTCTTTTCTTTTCAAAACTTTTTATTATTTCTCTGATTAATTTATTTTTTATGACTAATCATTCTTGTTACATTGAAAGTTCATAATAAACTTATGATAATCTTTCTAAAAATACGATCCTTAAAAATATTGTGACACGTTTATTTAGTTATTAAATTATTGTATTTAGAATATAATTAATTTTAATTACATTTATTTTATTATAACATTTTTCTTTTCTATATTAATATTTTTTTTATATTTTTACATTATTCTTCATATTTTTCATATATTTTTCATATATTTATTTATATTCTTTGTATTAATTTTTTTTTAAACAATTGATTATTTAATATAATTCTATCAGTTATAATTCTATATATCTTTATTTTATCAGTAATATAGATTTCTTGGATATTTTATTTATACTTTGTGTAAGAGTTTTATAAAAGATGAGTAGGATCATTTAAAATCAGGAAAATATAAAAAAAGAAATAGAATTTCAGTAATCTACTAGAATGTAATAGTAAAATCGATAAAATAAAGGACACATGTCTGCGAATTAAAATAAATACGTTACTTAGAATTCACGAACTATCAAATTATATTATTTCAATATTATCTATTTTATGATATATTATGATATACATTGCAATTAAATATATATTTGAAAAATCAAAAAATTGTTAAAATTATAATAAACATTGGATATTCAAAAAGCGCAATTATATAGCAATGTCGAAATTTAATTTCGATATACAGAACTCAAAGTTCTCTTTCTTAAATTTTATTAAATAAGCAATTGACAATGTGAAAAATATAAAAGAAAAAAAATCTAAAATTAAAATAATCATTTCCACGAATTTCATAATAGAAAGACATATTCTCAACTATGGAAATAATTATTGAATATTTATATTATAGGTCATTTCAAGCACTTCGAAATCATAACATTTGAAAAAATGAAAAAATTCTAGAATAAAAAATGAAAAAATTCTAGAATAAATGTGAAAAAGAATGATATAAAATCAAGAAGAAATTTTATAAACGAATTCGATATAAAATTAAGAATAAAATAACTACGAAAAAAAAACAGTTCCCTTTTTTCCTTATTTTGAAGAAAATTGATAAAAGTAATATAATTAATGAATTAGTTTGATTTTTCATCCGTCATTTATTTCCTCACATCTACTTATATGAGTTATAATGTCAGTTCACTAATTATATTATTTTTCCCTAAAGAATACTCTCTTTTTCCAAAAAGAAAATTTTAGTTTAATAACTATACTACTTTCTTTTTACAGAAAAAAAGAATTTTCCTTTCCATCAATCCTACTGAGAACGATGCTATAGATAAATTTAATGCAAAATCGCAAAGTTATTGAAAGTTATTGGAATTGCGCAGATAAACTCAATACGAAATAGTATTGCTACAAAATAAAAAAAAAAAAAAAAAATTATAAATGGAACTCAAAGCATGTTGCAAGAAAAGTTAATTTTTATAGATGCATTTGAAAAATAAAAATAAAGAGATACAGAATTGGCAAGAGTTTATTTGTAGATATTGAAACACGGCGAATTCGATATAAAATCGTATAATAAAATCATTTTATAAAATCATTCAAGTATAATTGTAAAAATTGCTAGTATTAAATATTAGAGTTTAAAATAATTCGAATCAATTTTAATTCAAATTCAGTAATATGTATGTATAAATATGCTATTCTTTGTTAAAAATTTCTTTAGTGTATGTTTAATTTATTATAATCTATTATTTAATTTTTAATACCATTAATTAATTATCCTATTTTATCTTTTTTTTTTTTTTCATTTCAAGTATTATTAAATATAGAATTATAAATTTTGATCTGACAAATATTATTGCTTGATCATAGATATTTCTCTAAAAAATATTTTTTTCGATCAATTTATCAATTAACTTATTTTAATAAACTTAAAATATTTTACTAATATATCATTTTAAGCAATTTTTTTATATCGAAGATCAATTTTAATTTTCGAGTTATATATTAATAATATTTCAATTATTAGAATTGATTAAAAAAAAGTTAATTAATAAACTTATAATTTTTTTTCTTTTTAATTTTTCATAAACATCTCACTGAATTCAATATACAATATTGAAATAATTATAATATGTAACATAAAAAGTATACAATAAAATCAAGTTCAAATCATTATTATATTTATTGTTATTTTATTATTTATTGTTTTATATATATATATATATATTTATTATATATAATAATATGATTTTATTAATTATATTTAATATAGGAAACTATTTTTTATAAATCTTAATATATAATTTATTTATGTTATCATATAAGAATAATAATATAATGGATAATCTTTAGGAGATGTATAAGTATACAATTCTAGAGATGTAGGCTCAACATATGTATCTTCTGGTAATGATTCATATATTTTCGTTCCAAAAAGTGTACCTACTTCCCAATATGGAAAATCCTTCATTACGTCATCTTCTATATTTCGCAATCGCTTCATATGTTTTAACAGTCTGTAATTAAATAAAGAATCATATATATGATTTTTAAAAATGAATTATAATTATAATATATAGATTATTATAATTATAATTATATATATACATTAGAAATATATGTGAAATACCAAAATAATATATTTTAAAATAAAAATAATTTTAAAATTATTGTTTAAATTATTGTTAAAATTAATGTTTGGATGTTAATGGGATGATTCAAAATATTTTTGAAACTAAAATAATAGTAATAAATAAGAATAATCTAATAATAGTTTCTAATCTAATAACGTTAGATAAAATTGCTTTTTCAAAACATTTAAACACAAATAAAAATTCTACATACAGACACATATATGAGGATAAATATTTTTCTGAATATCAAGATATAAAAAATAAAAATTTATAAATATTATCTGTTGTTTTTAAGCATTTAAAACAAGTTTAATAGTTGAAAGAAAGAAAAAAATATTAAATAATCAATTATGACCAGAATATGATACATAATTATTTACTGTAAATATTAAGAAAAAAACAATAATAAAAGTTCAATTTATAGAAATAAACTTCAAATTCTTATTCAAATTAATTCAAATTAAAGAGAAATAACAAAAAAAATAACTCAAAATGATTAATATATAATTTGAATTAAAGTTTATATCTTAGTTTACAGAAATTTTTACAATAGAGAGAGAAAAAATTTACAAAATTATATTATTGAGTTATAAAAATAAAATACTAATAATATACATAATTAAAATAATAAATATAACAAATAATAAAATTTCTATAAAATATTTTTCTAAAAATAAATTATATAAAAACAATTATACTTACGTTCTATCTCTTTCTGCATATAAAATAGGAAGTGTAGCTAATTCTTGACTTTTTGCTTCAATAATATTTTGTTTATTTTCTTTCCAAGTTTGATAATAAAGAGGAAATCCAAATATATTAACAGCAAAAAATATTCCCATACTCAAACGGCCTAAAATTTTTTAATAAATAATTTATCAGCAAATTATTATTAGTCATATAATATTATTTTTAACAAATATATATTAAAAAATAAATAAAAATAACTTTAATATTAAATATTTTATCAAATATTTACTTCTTTTTTCTATCAAAATTACTATTATTAGTTTTTTCCTATTCTATTATTATATAAAAACTCATTATGAATAAATAGTAATAAATTAAATGGCTTATATATAATGGCTTATTAATTTCAATTTTCAACAAAATCAACAATTTTAACATATTATTTAAAAAACATTACATAGCAATAACATGTTAGATAATGAACGATATAGGTTATAGGTTAGCTTATACCTGTGAATATAGTACGTAGTTTAGTTCGTGCTATTTCAAAAGGAGCATATCCTCCTTTAGGAGGTAAATCTTGGGTAAATCCTTTTTTAGACGCAGACATTTCTGATAATTTAAATTTTTCGACAAATAAAAAATGACAAATTCACCGAAATGGATGGCATAACTTTTACCTTAAATGATCTCACATAATACTAAGATACTAGCACCACTAGTGGTTATTTTAAAAATTATTTTATATTGTCAGTAAGTATTTATTTAAATAGATTTTTAATTATTTCTTTTCTTATATTTATAATTCAAAAACATTATTTTGTAAATTATAAATTTATATAAATATTTACAGAATATTTATATATAATTAATAATGAAGAAATAAAATTTCAAATTAATGATTTTAAAATTAAATTAAGTAATTTTAATTTTTTTCTAATTTTTCTTTTTTATTTCTATTTTATTCTTATTAATTATTTATATAATTATGATTTTTAAATTACTAATTATATTTTATATTTAATATTTTTTTATATAAAATACTAATGTATTATATTATAAAATTTTAATTAATATATTTCTAAATTAAATATCTAATTAAATAATAAAAAATATATATTAAAATATTATATTTATTTAATATAATCTAATTTTATATAATATAGTTTTAGATATATTATGTTTATATATATATAATTAACTTGAAATAATATAGTAGTATAAATAGTACATTAATAATATATAATATAGATATATGAATATATTCATTAAATTATAATATTAAATTATATAACATTAAATTATAATAATTTTATTATATTTTCAAAAAAATATATTTAAATATATATCTCATACAAATTATATATAATCTTATAACATAGAATAATTTAAAGATAAAAGTTTAATAATTTATTTATCTTATTATCTACTGAGTACATATTATATAATATTAAATCTAATTATAACATAATATTATATAATATTAAATATAATATAATATTAAATATGAATTGCAACAAAATTTCATATAATAAAATAATAAATGACAAAAGATTAAGAGAAAAACAAAAAATTAAATATCATTTAATCACTTTTTTTATCACCGCTTGATTGAAGACATTTGCTATGTTCATCATTTAATCGATCATATTCTTTAGCAAGAGATTCAGCTTGTGATTTAATGGTTTCTTTATCTTTCTTTTCTTTTATAACCTGATCTTCTAATTCTTTATTTTTTGTTTGTAATTCTTTAATTTGACTTTTCCATTCTGCTATCTCTTCATTGTGAGCTTCATTAAAGTCATTCTGTGCATTTTCTGCTTTTTGTGATAGTAACTGTTTTGCTGTTGTAGTTGCAGATTGAGCTTGTCGCATAGCTGCTTCATTTTGTGCTAATAAAATAGCTTGTGCAGAAATTAAAGTAACAAGACGTCGTATAACAAGACTTAAAAATAATGCAAAACCACATATATAAAAGTTTCGTTGCGCTCTAAATAATCTCATATTACCTATATAAAATAATGTAATAACATTATAATTAAATTCTTGAAATAGATAAAATATTATGTATTATATAATAAAAATATAAATATACCTTGCATTTCAGTATCCAAATGATATTCTTTATGTTCAATATTTGTAGAATATTTTCGCATTTCTCTAATAGCATCCAATAAAAACAAAACTAATATTCCAAGTAAAAGTAAAAAAAAAAACGTTCCTTGATTAGTTAATCTTTTTAAAAATTTAGATTTAAAAAACCTTTGCCATGTTAAAGGTGAAATAATTGGTAGTAATAATAATAAAACTACTAAAATTTCAACATATAAAAATCCAGCTATTAAAGTCCATTGCAAACTCATGTTTTTTAGTTATTTTTATTTAATCTATTTTAATATCTAAAAAAATCACGAAAACATTATTATTATTTTATTTTTATTTTATTAAACATAACATAAAAAATAATATATGCATAACATAAAAAATTATATAATAGTAAAAATGTACGATTTAATTTTTATATATATTATATATATAATACTGAAATTTTTTTGCTTTCAATAAATATTATATATTTAAATAAAATTCAATAAAATTATATATTTTTTTCTTTTTTTTTTACAATATAATTAATAATTATATTACAATTTATCATATAATTATATTTCAAATGACTATATATAATAATAAAAAATAAAAGTAAAAATAATGGAATTAAATTTAAAAATAAATTTTATCTATTTAAAACAATTATTGCATCTATAAATACTATTCAAATCACAAGTAATATTTATACATTTTATGTTATTATTATATATTTATATATTTAATATAATAAAACATAAAAATAATTTTAATATATTTTAAAAATTAACTGACCTTTAATTGTGGATATATATCTTGATTTATGTCTAGGATTACCAAAATAATCGAGTAATTTATGAAGAATTGTGACAAGGACCTTTAAATTTTTTAATCAAAAAATCAATATATTGTGAATTTAGTAAACAATAAAGATTTACTTCATGTGAATTGGTGTTCATGAAATATTAAACCATCTGCTTATTAAAGTGCGCGAGAAATTGAAAACAACTATTTTTTTTTGTGCTGTGATAATTCTCATTATTATTCTATGAACACAATAATATTAACGTGGGTCGTCATTAGGCAACATTCTTTTGGAAAGCAAAAAACTTACGATACTTTCAAAATGTGATAAGATTTTATTATCTAAATTTAGATCGCTAGCACTGCTCGTTATACATTTTGGGTGCTGGCGTGTTTATAGAAACAGTAGACAAGCAGTCGTCGCAATTAATACATGTGTTATCATGGATGTACGTATATAAGCAAAATTCAATGTAACAACAATTTTTATTAATATTTCGAAAATTAATAAATATCTAAAGCCAAAAGTTTATATTACAGTCTACCTCCTCTCCCTATTACTCTTCTTAAATTTCAAGTCCATCAGTTACCAGTGCTTCGGAAATAAAGCAAATCTGCGTAATTATTTTTTGTAATAAATAATTATATTATTAAGTATTCTATTATTTTTATTTAAAATTATTTAAATTATATGTTTATTTAAATTATATGTTTAAAGAGAAATTGATTTTTATATTTATAATTCATATACTTATAACAAGAAATTTTAATATTACGAGAGAAATTGTAAACTTACCTTTATGATAAAATTTTTCTGCCATATGATATGTGTAGAAGTTATATATTTTCTACTTTAGAATACATTTAAATATTGTGTAGTATATAATAACATAATAGAAGAGTAATCTTTGATATGTAAGTGTAATATTTTTTATTATGTATTTAAAAACAATTATTTTTTTAAATGTTTTAAATATTCTAATCATAATAAATAAAACATTAAATTTAATTGATATTGTTTTAAAATTTTTAAATTTTCATATTATAATAATTTTATTACTTACTAATCTAATTAAT
The DNA here is from genome assembly GCF_000469605.1 of Apis dorsata. Taxonomy (NCBI): domain Eukaryota; kingdom Metazoa; phylum Arthropoda; class Insecta; order Hymenoptera; family Apidae; genus Apis; species Apis dorsata. Next base: position 1,414,889 of record NW_006263386.1, read on the forward strand.
AATTTTATTACTAACCTTATTAACAAAAACTTTTAGATAGTTCCTACATTGATATAGTAATCAAATAAGAATATAGAAATAATATGATA
>NW_006263386.1:1416416-1424281 GCF_000469605.1 Apis dorsata
AGCAAATCAATGAAAGGATTTGAAATATACTAAAATTATAAAATAATATATATAATGAAAATTATTGTTATATTATATAATATTATTATTATATAATGAAATTCTTTGAGATTTTAAATAATTGAAACAAAATCATCTCAGAAAATAAGTCTAATGCAATAATTCAATTTTTGAGTATAAAAAAATTTATTCTCTTTTTTTTACTTTTTTCTTCGAATTTACTTTTTCACTCTACTACTTTCTTTGTCATATTATTCTAATGTTTTGCATACCTTTATTCTATATCAGAATCATCTTCTAGATATCTAATTCATATAATTCATATTTTTTTTTTCCTCTATCCAATATTTATTATAGTTTTAGATATTCTGAAAAGTTTACACTTCCAATTGTCATGAAATTTAAAGAGAAAAAGAAGAAAGGAAAGATGAATATTAAATCAAAAATTTTAGCTTTGAATTTTTATTAAGATCAGAACAGATATTAAAATGAGAATTGATAACTTGATTTTAAAATGTAATGTCCTTATGAGAAAATTTCAGATAAAAAATATTTTTCAAGAGAATAATTGAAGTTACAATCATTAATTTTATTTGAGATACTTTATTGGATCTTTATTGTATTATATCATTGATTATTCTATACTTTATGATAATCAATAATATAAAGAGAGTATTAATAATACCTGTGTAGACATTATATTCAATATATTAGTTATGCATATAAACAAAATTTAATATATTATACAAAAATATATCTTTTTTAATATTTCAAAAACTAATAAATATTTGAAGCTAAAATTTTAGATTTAAGCTCTCCTTCCACCCCTCCTCCCCGATTTTTCCAAATTTTATGTTAATCACATAATCACATAATTTTATGTTAATTGCATAACTTTTCAGAAATATATTTCTTGTTTCGTTTATAAATATTCTTATGTTTATATTGTTCATTACATTTTTCTATTTTATTTAATCTTTCTTATTTGTTATATATATTGTACATATATATATATTGTACACATATATATAAATATATATATATATTTATTATATTATATTTTTACTTCTTATTTTAAATTCTCTATTTTTAATTAGTTGTATTTATCTTTAATCATTCATTCTTTTTTTTATTATTTCTTGTTTTATCTGTTTTCATCTTTCTTTATATTGCTAGTTTTAATTTCTTTTTTTTTTTTGCATTTCGTTTAGTATTATATCTGGGTATACATCTATTCAAATTAGACATCATCTTATATATTTTAATTATCTTTTTCAGTTTGCTTTTTTCCTTCTACCCGTACTGTTCCATCCCATAAATCATCATGTTCCTTACAAGATAATTGAATATGATCATTCTTCTTAAATTTGTACTTAAAGTACTTTTTCCTTATGCTCCACACTTGTCTGGCTGCCAAATTTTTTTCTACCTCAGAAGATGTAAGTCTACTTCAATTTTATTCCCAGGTATACAAATTCATTTACTATTTCTAATTCTAGCTCTTCGCATCTCTTTACATTACTTTTTCTTATAACTTTTATCTTTACTAAAAACTATATATTATTTTTAATTTCCAATACAACACTCTACAACATTCTAGGAAAAATAATTCAATAAATTATTGATATAATTTATGATAGAATAATTTTTATAAATTTAAATATGTAGTTTCAAGTAAGTTTTTAAAAATATAAAATATAAAATTTAAATTATGGAAAAAAATAATTCAGAAAAAATAAAAAGGTTTAAATAGAAATAATTCATAAAAATAAAATTATTAATAGAATATTTAATTATTAAATGATATTTTTTAAAAATGTAGTAAGTATATATCATATATATATTATATAATTTATGAAACTTTAATTAAACAATTGTTTAATTGTTTCATTGATTGAATTAATAAAATTAATATTTTAATCATAATTTTTTCATATTTTAATATTTATAATAGTTATGTAACCATGCATTTACTTATATTTACTTATATTTATATTTATATAATATTTTTCATATGGTAACTTATATTTTATAAATGTAATAATTGTTTATCATATATACACATGCATATATACATAAATTATATATATATATCATTATTATTATTTATTATATTATTATTTATTAATATATTCATGAAACAATAACTTTTAAAAAGTTGATTTTAAAAATTAAATAAATATAAAAATTGATAAAATATCAATTGAAACTTATTTATTAAATTATCAGGAATTTAAGTTTATGTTTAAAAGATAACAAATGTAAATATAAGAAATTCATATTAACATTATATATTATAAAAGTTAAATTAATTTCTTTATTGTTTTTTTTACAGATAAGGATGGCATAAATGCTCAAGATACTATGCAACCATGTAAAAGCAATTCTGATAAAGTATTCAGATGTTATCAAGATTATCCTAAAGAAATTTTAAACTGTTCTAGTTTAGTTGAAGAATTTTCTAATTGTGTAGATCAACGCCGAGCACAAGTGATTGCAGCACGTTAATGTATTTTGATATTAAATCATTGATAGTCTAACCAAATGTAATGTAATTTAATAATAAATTTTAGTTTTTGAAAATAAATTATATAATATATAATCAGATTTTGAAAATTTATTTTTACAATGTTACTAATAATATTTTAAAAAATTTAAATAATACAAAAATTCAATCAATAAAAATAACTTAATTAAAATTAAGAAAAGAAAAAAACAAGTATGAAATATTTAATGTCAATAATTCTATTAATATTAAAGTATTATAGAATATTTCTTTTAATTAAAAATAATAGAATATTATAATTTTGTATCAACAAAATATTATTTTATGTTAAAATTTTATTAATAACCAGAAATATAATATTTATATTAATAATTATAAATTATTATATTATTTGATGCGCATATTGCTATAGATATAAAAATATTTATGAAATTTAATGTAGTTGCATTATTTTTTATAAGTATTTCAAAAATTAAAATTAACGATTAAACAACGATTACATATATAAAGGTAAAAATTATTTAAAATTTTATATATTTAAAAATTTATTATAAATATATATATTACATATATCTCTATAATATATTTAAAAATCATCAAAATTCATAGTCTCATATATCCATAGATTAATTAAGTTTTGTTTGAAATTGATTAGTTTAATCAATTACCATGCATAACAATTTAAAGAATATGATTTCGAGAAAAATGTATTTCAAAAAAATTTTTAAATATTTACAATTTGAATTTTTTTAATTTTCTCATAATAATTATTAAGATTTATATCTTATGAAGACTATTCCAATCTTTGAAGATAAACAATGATATATATCAATATGTATAAATTATTATGTTGTCCATGCATCTCAATTGCACTTCATGAATATTGCAGATATATTATTGTAACACTTTATACTCACATTTATTATTATATAATATATATTGATTGATATATGTGATATATTGATTGATATTTGTTTTTATAAAAATATTAAGTTTATTAAAATCAATTATAAAACCAATTATATCTACATTCTATTCAAATCTTTTTTTATAGCAGATCTGGAAAATTTATATTTATCCCTATAAATGATTTGCTGACACTCTATAGTTTTTTTCTTCTATATTTTCTTGAATTGAATATTATAAACATTTTATTTTCTGAAACATATTAATAAAAGAACTTGTTAAGAAAGATAAATCTATGGGAAAGAAATTTGCATTTTTTCTCTACATATATTTATTAATATAGTAAATACTTAATACTTATGTCCATATTCTAATGACAAAGCAATTTTACTATATTCAATTATATGTACACAACATATATATTAGAGTCTAGATAATCCAGTAGCCATTTACATCTTATATACAGTTTAGATCACATAAAAAGCCGGTGGAAATATACATTTCAAGTCTGACGTTTGTCTTATATTAGTTTTAATATTTTTTCAATATTTTAGATATTAGAATTAATTGCCGGTATGTCTTTTAATATTATTTTTACTAAAATATAATTTTTAAAATTATTCAAAATAATTATACACATAATACAATAATTATTGTTAAATTTATTACATCATTGCAATTTTTATCAATTTGGTATTTTAAGACTAAATATATTACAAATATTAAAATTATCAATGTATTAGATAATATTAATTTGAAATATTTTCATGAAATATTATAAATTAATAAAAATTCATTTTATTTTTTTTTTAAATGTAATGTAAATAATTAAATATAAATGTATTATATAATTTTTAATAAATTAAAAGATTAGATAAAATATGTAATTGTTCAAATAAATCCAAAATATTGACTATTCTGATGATGAATCCATATTCATTTACTTATATTTAATTAAAATATTTAATAGTTAAAATATAGATTAGTTTAGATTTTGAATTCAAAATAATTTTGATTATAAATATCATTTCTAATATATATATTATATTTAAAGATATTCAGAATAATTTTAATAGATAATGTTTATTCTTTCAAATTTTATTATTTATTATTATAGAATTTGAAAATAATTTTTATTAAAATTATTTATTTGAAATTATTTAAAATAAAAAATTTATTAAAGTTAAAATTAAATAATTATTATTTTATCAAAATAAAATAGAGGTTATATTTCAAAATATTTCATTAAAATCAGTAAAATTTTTATTAAAAAATTTCATTATTACATAAAAAAATTTTAGTATTGCTATAAATTTGATCATTAAATTTTTATTTACATTAAAAAAAATATAAAATTGCTACATATTTTTTTATAAATAGATTTTAATCAAATTATTCAATAATATTTATTCAAATTAAAAAATATAGAAAATGAATATTTAATTTAATATTTAATATTCATGTTCTACTAAATTAGTTCAAGTTTTATTATAAATATTCGTTTATTTTTAATATTGTAATTTTATCTTTTTTCGTATTTATAATAATTTTTTCTTGGAATTTTTTTAGATGTGTTTATAAATAAAAACAATGAGTTTGCAGTGGACTTTAGTTGCTGCATTTCTTTATATTGAAATTGCAGTAGTATTATTATTGGTTTTGCCAATAATTTCTGCATCAAGATGGCAAAAGTTTTTTAAATCTAAATTTTTAAAAAGATTAAGTAATCAAGCATCAATTTATTTTTTAATTTTAATTGGAATCTTAGTTTTGTTTTTATTAGATGCCATTAGAGAAATACGAAAATATTCTATGATTGATGAACATAAAGAACATCATTTAGATGCTGAAATGCAAGGTACATATTTATATTTTTATTATAATATTACATCTATTATATCAAGTATATTATATATATATATATGATTATATATAATATAATCATAATATAATATATTATATATATTTTATCTATTTTAAAAATCTAATCTAATTATAATGTTATTTATCTTATCTTATTTATTAAATCTAATTATTATTTAATTAAATTAAAAAATTAATTTAATTAAAATTATTATTAATTAAATATTAAATCTAATTATTATATTATTTTATATTTTAGGTAATATGAGATTATTCAGAGCAGAACGGAATTTTTATATATCTGGTTTTGCATTGTTTTTATGTCTTGTTATACAACGGCTTGTGATTTTAATTTCTACACAAGCTACTTTATTAGCACAAAATGAAGCAGCTATACGACAAGCACAATCTGCAACTACAACAGCAAAACAATTATTGTCACAAAAAACAGAAAGTACACAGAATGACTTAAATGAAGTTCACAATGAAGAGATAACAGAATGGAAAAATCAAATTAAAGACTTACAAACAAAAAATAGAGAATTAGAAGATCAGCTTATAAAAGAAAAGAAAGATAAAGAAGCTATGAAATCTCAAGCTGAATCTCTTGCTAAAGAATATGATCGCTTAAATGATGAATATAATAATCATCTTCAATCAAATGGTCATAAGAAAAGTGATTAAATATTTTATTCTGTTATTTTTCTTTTACTTCTATTTTAAATTTTAATTATATTTTTCAATTTTAAATTTTATTATTAAAGGTAAGATATTTGAGGTGATAACTTTTATTGTAGAGGAAAATAATTGTTTTAAACTACGTTAAACTATGTTATATATACATGAAAAATTCTAACCAAAATAATTTTAAAAAATTGAAATTGAATATTTTTAAAGCATATTATTCTGATTCTAACAGTTCAAAATTTATTATATATTGTTTATAATATATATATTGTTTATATTAAATATTGTATTAATTTATGTTATATAAATATATATTGATATGCTTATATATTGATATTGTACAATATTTAATATAAGAGATATTTATATTATAAGTTATAATATATAATTATTGTTAATTTCTTTTATGAATTATAAATCGATATTATAACTATTTAAAATTTACTTTTTCACTTTTTTCAATTAGTATATAGAAAAAAATATTTATTCCTAAAAAGTTTTTAGAAAGAGAGAAAACAATATTTTATTTTGTTTATTTTTTTTTTTTGTTAATTATTTAGTTTTTATTATATAAAATTTCTAATTAATAAAGTGATAATTTTAACGGATGTCAGAACTACTAGCCATCAAAAGCTTGAGTTTGAAAACATTAATTAAAAAACTATTATAAATATTATAAATAACAATTAAAAATATATGTATCTATATATAATATCAATAATTTTAGAATATTCCATGTTTTAAATTTGTCAGATAAAAAAAAAAATTCTATTATATAAAATTTGATTGTTCGTGGTGGATTTAGCAGCTTTAAAACTGTTAATCATGAAAGATTATCATGCATGCTGATAATAGATTAATATATTTTTATTATTTTTAAAAAATATTGAAAAAAATATGTTGTAAAATTATACAAAGCTGTGTACAAAGAGAAATATCCTTAATATTTTCAAATATAAAAATTATTTTAAACATTTTATTTATTATTATTTTTTTTTGAACTTATTAGCAAAATAATTTTTTTTTTTAAATATAAAAAAAAATTATTCTAAAAATACATTATCAAAAATTTAATAATATGGCACTATTATGTAAAATTAAAAGTATTATAAATTAACAATATATAAAATAAAAAGCATTATTAAGAATATATAAGAAGAAAATACAAAGCAAGAAATATTAGCAATATTAATATTGCAAAGATAATTCATGAAATAAAAAAAAAATTGCTTAATATATCAATTGTTTGTAAAAAATATAATTAGTATCTTTAAAAATTTTGCTTATTTTTATACTCTAATATATATTTTATATTCTAATATATAATATAATGTTTTTATATATCTATTGTTCTTTTTATGTTGTTATATATAAATCATATGCAGTCTTATTGTCATATGTATATTTATTATATTTCATATTTTATTTGATATTATATTTTTTGATTTTATATATTAAAAAAAAATATAAAAAATTAATTGAATTCTATATTTTGTCTGTTTCTTTAAAATCCCAAAAATTATATTACTTTAGAGAATTTTTTTAAATCCACCACTTTGTAATTCATAAGAGCAAGAAGAAAATATGAAAATATTTGTGAAAAAGAAAAAAAATGGTAAAAATATAATAATTAAATGAATCAAAATTAAGTTTAATAAAAAGAAAAAAAAATAAACTTGATAAAACCTTGACAAGAATTGATCAAAAATGAAATAAATAAAATCTGAAAAGAAAATCTTTGATAAATAATAATATAAGAAATTAATTTTTTATTACTTTTTAAGTATTTTTTATCTATATATTGTTATCTATATATTTTATAAATATATTATAATATAATTAATCTATTCGTCAAATCTATGGCTGTCAGATTTTATAAAAAATATAAATATGAATCAACAGA
>NW_006263386.1:1424771-1429589 GCF_000469605.1 Apis dorsata
GGATTGCAGCAATAGTATTAAATTAAAGATTGTAATCTTAATCATCTTATCATGTTTAATAAAATAAATAATTGTAAATAATAATATTATATGTTTTATTTAATCTTAAAAATACTTTTAAATTAAAATATTTATAAGATTAATTTAAATATAACTATTTTTAAATCATCGAATTATCATTATTCATCATTTTAAAAATTAATATTTTTTAAATGTATAATTTATAATTATATACAAGATTTGTTTTGTTTTGTCCAAGAGAATGGCAGATTATAATATCAAGGTTTGATATAAATTTGGTATCAAAAATTGGTATAAGATTTATTATTTATTTTGATATACAGATAGATATATTTGAATTTATAATTAAATTTGATGTTAATTTGTAGATATTGGGTATTAATTTAATGCTATGTTGTAATCAAATTTTTGAAATAAAAAACACTATCTAAACTTTTTGAAAATATGTTATCTAATAAAAATTTCATTTCTTATATTTGATAATATTTGTAAATGAAAATGAGATTCTATTATTTATTTTTATGGTTTTATTATATTTAATAAAATATAAATATTTGTAAAATGCAATTATGCAGATATATAATATAATTTTAATATATGTGTTATTATTCACTATTATATTCACTATTATATTTGTTATTATATGCTAAAAATCACTAAAAAGGGGTTTTTTGAGCTTTAATGAAATTTAAAATATAACCAAAAGTAAGTATTTTCACATGGAAAAGTATGTACTTAAATGTATATATATATGTATATCTAAAAATTGATTTTAATTTGAAAGTGATATTTTATTATCATTTATATATTTAGACAATATTGACATTGCTGTGAATTTGTTCATAAATATAATTGTATGTACATATTATTAACTATAATTGTGATATAAAAAATATTATTTTTAATAATAATTTATATTTACATATATATATATATTTTTTTTTTCTTTAATATTATAATTAGAAATTTATTTATGAGAAATTATATATAAAAATTTATTTTGTTTAGATTTTTTAAAATAAATATGGCTATTTCAAATGATGAAAAGGTAAATTTGCATTTTCTTATTATTAATTTATTATTATATTATCAAATTTATATTTTCATATTATTTATTTTAGATAGAAGCAATCAAATTTGCTAAAGAATATCATCAAAATTATTATGAACTTCTTCCTGATTGGTTTCAATATGATTTTGAAAATTATGAACTTATAAGACATAAAATTGGATATGCTCTATTTGGTCTTCCTAAAATAGATATAGATGCTGAAATTTCAAATATTTCTATAAGTTGTACGAGTGATAATAATCAATCAGAATATATATTTAAAAAAATAATATATGACAAAACAATGTGCAAAGTTATAAATACAATATATGAAAAGATAATAAAATATGGAAAAGACAACAATAATAGTTCTATTTATATTGGAATTATATTTAATATAATATTCTTACAAACAAAAGTTTCACAGAAATCTAATGAAAAAGATAATGCATCAAGCAAAGAGAATAATAATATATGTATTTTACCAATATTTAAATTAAAAACATTACAATATGATACATGGTTTATTGATAATGAGGGCAGAATTTATAAAACTTGGAAAGATTACATATCAAATAATACATTACCTCCATGTACTATGATTTTACCAAAAAATGGTTTATATCAGTGTAATCCAAATTATAAAGTAACAGAATATTTTTCAAGTGTATGGATTGAAATATTAGATTCTCCTGCTTGTACTTTTAAAAATAAAGTTCTTAAAGGCATTGATGTTGCTGTAAATGCAATGTCCATAATTAATAGTATTGGACTTAGTGCTGCTAGTTTTTTAACACCTATTGGACCAGCTATTCTCACTACAGGTATAAATTATTTTATTTATTCATAAATAAAATAATCTATCATATACTTTTATTTGATTGATATTTTGATTGCTAGGTTTAATTCATGGTGGAATTTGTGGGACATGGATTATTGTTAGAAATTCACAGAAATTAATAGATCTTGCTATACATAAACAATCCATCAATCCTATAAATAAAAATGCATTCTCTGCTTGGTTTGAAGTAAGTAGTACAGCTTTAACATTAGGAGCAAATAGTGGAACTATGCTTATCTCAAAGGCTCTTTCAAGAGGCTGTACTATAAGCGCTGCAGCTAAAGTAGCTTATAATTCTGTGATATTGAGTAATTTAACAGTGAATGGCGCTAGTGTAATTTATCAAGGATATCGTTTAATTGAAAAGTATAAAATGGAAAAGAATGTTGATCTCATAGATATAGCTATCTTTAGTTCACAAATTTTATTCTTTAGTAATACTTTAATAAAAACCAAATTAGCTAGTGAACTTATAGTATCATCTAAAGGTACTATTCTTGAAAAACTCAAGAACGCTTTACGAGTTAATCGTTTAAAACAGGAATTTAATAAAATAAAAGCATATAGTACTAAAGAGGTACAAAATAAATCTGAAAGTATTATATATAAGATAAAAGAATTTACTAATAAAGAAGATTTCTTAAATAGTTTAAGTAAAATGAATTGGAAAAATAAATTTTCAATAAAATATCAGAATGGCAATATTGTTATAAATAATAAAATATTTATACATCCTCTTCAGTTTACGACTCACTTATTGACGATTGGTGCAGTCACATTTAATTTAATAGATCCACATTCATCAATAGTATCTAAGGAAAGAGATTATATAATGATTAATTTAAAAATTCTAATAAAACAATTGTTAAAAAATTTTTATGCAGAAAAACAATATTCAGATGAAACAATTCCTGATGTTAATTATTTTAACGAAATATTACAAGAAATAAAATACATGGATAACGCGGTTGATATATTAAGTAAGTGTTTCAAAATTGCTGTAATTATAGTAGAACATTGCAATGATCCCCGGCAATTCTTATGTGATGCTGTTTATTTCTCATGGATATATTGTAAAGGAAATTTAAATAAATATGATATAAACATTGGCACTACTTCTAAGAACAAAATATTTAATGAATTAGCAAGAATTGTTACGTTTTTATATGAATGCATCGAGGTAATAGCCAATGAATTATTTTCAGCTTTTTATGCGTATATATCAACCACAAAACCCGAAATTAATAATTATATCATGTTAAGTGATAATTAGACTGTATAAAATATATATGCATTTATGCAAAATTTAAATATATAAAAATCTAAAATAGAATAGAATACATATTACATACAAAAAAATATATAAATATACAGAATATGCACTATGATATTATATTATATTTAGAATATGATATTTAAAACAAATTATTGTATTTAAATAAAATGATTTTTTTATTTTATTTTTAACTTTTATACGTTTCATATGATGATCTGAAAATAAATAAAAAAGAAAAAAATTTTATTTTTGCACAGAAGTGAAGGCATTTGTTTATTTCATTTCTCCCAAATATTTAAATACAACTCACACAAATATATACAGACGATACTGAGCACATTTACAATTAATTCATCTGATCATTGGTCGCATTATCATTTAAGACATTCATAAAATAAATGTTGCAATTGTCATCAATTTAAAAAATATGGATTGTATCGTAATATCGTATGGGTGCAAATTAATAATAAATTAAAAATTGACAAAATATTCAAATAATACAGCTTTTATCACGTAATATTAAAAATTTTCGTCAAATGAGCAAGACTGAATTCTCGACCTTCTAAATTAAAAAATTTGTAATAAAATTAATCGAAGAATTCTAAATTTATGACATTCTATACTACGAATTATCAAATTTTCATCACATATATAACATTTGAAGAACGTGCACCGTCCCGCGAATAAATTTATGAAACATCGTTGCCCATCGAATCTTATTTAATTATATATTGACGGGATGTGACGTTATAACCTAAATTAATTTATTCAAATAAATTACTTAGGTATATAACAGACAAATGAATAAATTATACCCTCAGTATTAATTCGTCATTTATCGATCACTAAATGACGATAATACTGATCCACGGGTTAAACAAATTTACGGATCGAAAAAAATCTAATTTAATTATATAATTTATAACTGAATATAAATACGTACAATAAGAAATTCTACGAATAAATATTAATTATTGAAATTTTTTTATCTACAAAATATATCGTTTCATTACGCAAGCGTAATTAGAAGAATAAATCTTGACGTGCGATTCGATTCCGGCAATTTTCTCTAAACATGAGAAAAATATTTTACGTTGATATTAATTATTATAATCATTTTATAATAATCGTTTTATAATAATTAATATCGTATACATACGGCGTATATAAATACATCGTTGATTATAATCGGCACATGCACGCTTTTTCTTTTTTTTTATTTTTAACAATTATATAATTAATTACATCATAACACGTATTTTTTAAACGATGATCACCATTCGAAGTCTGGTATTATACTCTGGTGTTTCTGTAAATAATATTACTTCATTCGCTTATCTATCGTTTATTCGCAAACATCATTTACCTATGTGCGTTGGAAGAGATAAAAGAAAAAAAAATATTTTATCTCTTTTTCTCGCATATCTGCACTATTTCGTTTCGTTATATATTATGTACAACTATTATGGAAACGAGAATGCAGAAAAAATAGGTTTCTCAAATAAGATTATGCACGATTTGTATTCGCAAAAATGCAGAAATGTATATGTGTATATCATATTTCGATTATTTTCTTTTCTTATTTTTTTTTTTTTATTTTTTTTTTATTTTTTTATTTTTTTTTTTTTT
>NW_006263386.1:1429677-1430180 GCF_000469605.1 Apis dorsata
CAGTTTGGTCATCGATTTATTTTTAGCTAACTATTCTAAATTTTTTCGTCGATAAATAAAATAGGTTTTTACCTATTACCTTCTGTTTTATGATTTCTCTCGAGAAACAGTGATTGGAATGTATATATGTGTTCATTGAATCTGTATTGAACGTGTTCGAATATAATAAATTTGATGGAAGCTCCTGCATGCTTCTATTTCTTTGATTTTTGCAATTTTTAAGTAGATACAGATAGATTTTACTTGCAATCAAATCATTAAATATTAATACTATCAATATTATCAATATTAAATAATATTTATATATTATATTTAATATGTATATTATTTATATTAATTATTAGAATAATTATTATTAATATTGATAATATTAATTATCAACATTTTTATAATAACATATCAATTAGAATATACAGAATATCTTAATTATTTGATGAATTTTTTTTTTTTTTAATCTTTTGAGCTTTTATTTCAAAAGATCAAGAGCTTCCAAATTCGAACAA
>NW_006263386.1:1430259-1432667 GCF_000469605.1 Apis dorsata
TTATAATTAATTCTAGAATTCAATGCTGATTAAATAAGTTCCTAACATTATGTGAAAAGGTGACTGATATTATGTGCACGAACGCGGCTATTATTATTATGTTATTATATAAATGAAAATTTTGAAATGGAATGAGGAATAAAATTCAAACTCGAAAAATCACATAATTGATGTACAATTCTCTTTTCTAATTAGTCGTATAAAAACTTCGTTGAAATGTGTGTTTAATAAAAATAAAAAATAAAGAAAAAAGTAAAAATACAATTAAAATATACGATAAAAATATAGTAAAATATTATAAATATATTGTAAATATATTCTCAAATAAACATTATATTTAAACAAAATAATTTTTTCATTTTTCTCAATAAATAATTTTATTATTTGATATATTTATGAAAATTGTCTTTTTTAAAATTCAACAAATTGTAATTCTTTTCTGTTAAAATAAAAAAAATCAATCAAATTAATAATCAAGTATTTAATTAAAATATATTGATTATTCATAACGACTTACAAAAAGATTCTAATCTTTATCTTAAATTTTGTTTAACTTTGAATGTTTATTTTTTCTTTTTTAAATGAAAATTCTTTTTCTCTTAAATGAACAAATTTTTTTTTTTAAATATGGTTTATGATAATTAACTATAAAATGGAACTCAATGAATATTAACCTATTTTTAAATTAAAACTTTAAACATTTAATCTAATACTTTGCTTATACACGCAATAAAAATGTAAAACAACATATTAAAAATCGGGAATTCCCAAGTAAATAAATTTATTATTAATTAATAATTTATACCAAGATATTCATATCATTATATTATATTAACATATTTGTAAGTCAGATAACGAATTAACTCGTTTAATAGATTAAATACTACAAAAATGATTTTAGATATATATATTTGGAGTGCATTTAATTAATTTATAGGATAATTCGCTTCGTGTTATTAAAATTAATTGAAATTAGATGGAATAATTCTTTGTGACAATGTTTCAAATCCTTCGAAAGTAATACGACCAGAGTCGAGGTTTCTTGTTAAAGTCTTTTTTATACGATAGATTTTTAGAAGTTTCTTTTCGACTAATCATAGTTTCGAAATAGATGATTATTATTCTTATGTCCCCATATATAGGCACAACAGGTTTTTTCATTCAAGTTTGCCGATTGTTACATAATTATTTTGATCGTTATATACTGATTATTTTTGATACCACGATATGATACTATTAAAATTAATTAACCCTTTCACCTTTATCGAATTATTTTAATAATATTAATGTATAATATAATATAATCGATAATTTGAATTATTATTTATGTTAATTTTTATTATAACAGAAATATAGTTTGTGTTTTTACATCTACTATTTTATATAATAACAGAATATAAATTATTTGTACGAAATAAGAATGATAATATAGACTTAATAATATGCTTTATGATTTTTTAAATAGATGATATATTATAAACATTATGTATTAGAATTTGTGTTTATAATAAAAAATATGAATTCTCTTTTAATTGAATCAGAGATTTCGAATGATTTAAGAGAATTGTTGCAATATCCTATCATATGATGATATATAATTTAATATTAAAATACATTATAAATAATATGTATCATACAAAGTTGCATGAGTCAAGTTACAAATATAATAACACAATAACAAGACAAATCTCGAAAAATCATCAAAAATGTACATCAATTCAAACATTCCTCTTACAAATCATCAAACCATCGATTCATTGGTGAAAGAGTTAAGAGTTCATCATCAATCATCGAACAATCCCAGTTCTCGTTCCAAGCTAAATCACAGCTCAGGTAACACCCGATTTATCACCAACGAAAAATACGATAATAAATAACGCCGTTGGAAACGAGATCGTACGATTCGTCGCGAATCGTCATTGTATAATAACACGTCACCGTGTACATTCTCGAAGCCAGCTAAGCTAAATAAGTCCTAGGGGTCGGCTTTGGATTGTCGGAATCGTCTTTCGTGGTGCACGACCAGGCTTCCTCGGCCAAGCTTCCGTATCTTTGAACACCAGGAAATGGCGGCCCGGTGCTTTGCGGCGAGTAATAACCGCCCTTCAACTGATAATAGTTACCAGTCTGTTGATATTGGTACTGGTCGCCGTGTAGAACGTTACTGTAACCTGAATACGAGCCGTATTGCGAAGAGGAATACGACGAGGAGTATCCTCGCTCGCTCAGGCTTCTATAAGGCCCCGAATGTTGGGGCCTACCCTCCTGTCAAACGGGGGTGCTCACTGCCGCGCTTGTTATATAGTCGATGTCGCCTATGCTCTTCACCCTACGGTGTCTCTTGTTGCCTGTGATGGGTCTGGGCGGCAGTTGCGGGGGTGGCGGTGAGTTGCTTCTGGCGCTGCTCA
>NW_006263386.1:1432793-1438531 GCF_000469605.1 Apis dorsata
GTACTGGCTGGCGAGGCTTCCGGTGTCCGACGAAGACGATGGCGAGGCCTTTTCGCTCCTAGGTCGTAGACCAAAGGCTCTGCTCAACGATCCCTGTTGAGAAAAGTGAATTGTTGAATTAATTAGTTGAACATTTGGAATTTTTTACGGTGGCCTCCATTTTTAATATAACATGGGAAATACGGTAGGTCTCATATCGATATATATGTATATATATATTTGGAGGGGAAATATTGTGGAAAAAATATTTGAAAAATTTTCTTGATGTGATATTGTAGAAATATTTTTTCCAATTTTTTTTGAGATATTTTTGTCGGGGTATCGAAGAAAAATTTATTGTAATTCCTGGACAATATTGAAAATTTTTGAAATATAAAGATTTCCATTCATATATCAATTTTCGAACGACCATACATATAACAAAAACTTTACTTCTAAGAAAATCAAATTTAATTCAATTTAAAAGATATATTATTTGATGAAATAATGATATCTAATAAAATACGAATGAAAAGATTTTAATATTTACATTAAAAGAAAATAGAGGATTTTCTTACGGTGATAAACACATTTAGAAAAAACGTTTAGAAAATTTCATTCACAAATAGAAATCATTATTTTTTTGCACTTAAAAATTTTTTCTTTCGATTATTCTATTAAATATATATACTATAGAATTTTTCAATTATGTTTAGGAACTACTGCAGAAATTTTTCAACTATATGGTATAGAGGCCTACTATATTTCGAAAGATCAATGGATCTCGACTTCCTCGAGGGGACGATGCTACGAGCAAACGAGCTATTGAGGTGTTCAAGATGCCGGGTCTGTGAAATTTAAGAATAAAATGTATGAAAAAATGATTGTTTGTAGCTGAATTGGTTGAGTCTGCAGTTTAGAAATGTTTCGAAACTAAATTTTTTTTTATAACCTTTCGTTTTTTTTCAAAAAAGATTTGAGAATTCCTGTTACTTACGTAAGTTTCGAAACAGTTTCGTTGAAAAAAGATAAAGGAGAAATGAGGGATGATTGAGTGCGATCAGAAGCTAGGGATGCATGTGCAACGATAAAGTAAACAAAAGAGTTTCTACTTTTTATTATTCTAATATTTTTTTTTTTAAATTGCTCAACTAATTTATTGAACAACATAAGTCACGATCTTGCAAGGTTGAAAGGCTAATAATAATTCATCACACTAAAAAATTCATCTCGATAATCGATCATTCATTCATTGAAAAAAGGATAACTAAAGAAAGATTAAGAGAACTAAAGAAATGATTACAATTTTCTAAAAAGGAGAGAAAAGAAAATAAGCAATGGAAATTAAAGTATCTTGCATGTAATGAAAAAGGCTAAAGAAGAATTAATCAAAAATTGGCTAATGAGGAAAATATAATTATTGTGCAAAAATTTTCGACTATCAATCTTATTGATTTTATAATAATAATTAAATAAATAGATGTATATTTTAGAGATTTCTTTATTTTCTATGTTATATAGAAATTTATTTTAGAAACTATAATAAAGAAATTAATAAAAAAAAAAAGTTAAAAATTGAAATTTTTTTGATATATTAAGAAAACAATAACAGAAAATATAAAATAAAATTATTAAAAAAGAAAAGAAGCAAATTCATATAATATTTTAATTATTTTAAATTAATTAATATTTTTTAAAGTTATTACTTATTTTAGATATAAAATATGTATATAATTCTATATCAAGATATAGAATTAAATGAGATTATGTGTGTCTTACATTCATTTAAAAATAAGATATAGAAATAAATACTTTTTATAGTAGTCAAAAATATTTATACTCATATAAATATTCAAAATACTCATAATATTACACATTTTTTTATTCCATAGAATTTCAAGTTATTCCTTACAATCGATTAAATTAATTTAATAAAAATTTTTGCTATTTGTATTTATTATTAATAATAAAATAATTTTATTATTGATAATAAAATTTCAATAATTTATATCATATCTATTAAATAATCTGATTAGCCAATTTTTATGTGATTATATTTGTAAAAAATTCTAAAAAAAAAAGGATACACAATTTAAAATCGATAATCACAACTACGAAATAATTCATAAAGGGAAAGATTGCAAGAAAAGAAACAAACGTATCAGTCATATACACAAGTAGATTATGACAAGCATACCTGTGAGCTCTTCCACGACAACTAGTAAAGGACGAAACAAGGCGGATTAAGAACCCACATCGTGAATTCCACATTGAAATCATCAGTTTATATTTACACAATAGCTCGTCATTGTTATAATCAATTATTTTTAAATTGCTAAAAATTCGAGCGTTCGTACGCTTTGCCTTTTTTGTATCCTGTTTTTTTCTCTTTCTCTCTCTCTCTTTCTCTCTCTCTCTTTCTTTCTCTCTTTCTCTCTCTCTCTTTTTTATCCCTTTCTTATTCACTACAATAATCAACCCTTAAAAACAGGACACTCTAGTTAACATACATGAAAAAGGAAAATGTGATAATCGTTGCTTTTGTATGTACAGTGTATACAATGTGGCGGCGATACATCAGCCTTTAAAAGAAAATTTATTATGTAATTGTTAATTGATAATTAAGAATCGGCAATTATACTTTGTATCGTAGTTCATCGAACATTCTAACTAAAATTATAAATAATAATTTAAATAAAAATGGAAGAAAAATTGAATTCAAATTTTTGACTCAATTCTATCTTTACTTTTATGGAATATTATACTAATTGATGAATTATTTTTAACTGAGATTATTGAATCATTAAATGACTAAAAAAAAAAAAAAATTAAAAAAAAAAATTAAATTATACGACAAATTATTATTATATGATTTTTATCATAAAAATAAACATAGAATACGAATTAAAAATATTTAAAAATTAATTAATTTAATTTTATAAATCATTCGTGATCAGTTAAATTATAAATTAAATTATTATTTTTTGATTGATCAATTTTCCAAAAAAAAAAGAGAAATTAAGATTAAAAAAAAAAATTGCATTTCTATAAGATTCGATGAATTATGATAAAATATATTTAATAATTCGTATATATTTAATTAAATTTGACTAGATTAAGCTCATCTTTTGCGAATTTCCGATGACGTGCTATAATAATTAATTCGCTGTATTCGTATTCGAAGAGAATCGTCAACGATGGTTTACAAGTTTTACAAAGATAGATAATTAAAAGTACAAGGGTCGACTGTTTTGCGTAATTCCTACAAATGCAGGCGATACGATTACGCTCGTACCCTGAATCAGTCAGTCTTTTTCTTTTTTTTTTTCTTTGATTTTTTTTTGAAGAACAATTCCAAATTATTTTCGAAATCGAAAAAGAAACAAAGTTTATATCTCTCAGACTCGTCGGACTGACGACGAAAATTTTTCACGAATTTTCATTCAATCTTTTCCTATATCACATCCCCGCAAGAAAAATGTTACGAAAATATTTAATTTTTCCGAAAAGCAAAAATAATAATATATTTTTTTAGAGATCATTCCGAGCAATGTATATGACAAAGTGTTAATATATTCATGAGAAGATCCATTTCACTTCTGAACTTAATAAATAAGTCTCAATTGGAATTTTTATTTATTTGTTTTGAGCTCTAGAATTTACACTTTAAAATAATTATCTCACGAATATTATGAATTAATTTTTCTTTCTCGAAATATGAAAATGATATAAATTATAAATAATCAATAATATAATAATCATGTATTCGAGCTGTTTAATATTTATTTAGAATTATATTCTATATTGATATTATAATGTTGATTTACAGACACGTGACTTTTCTCAATGAGATTTCTTCTGATCGATGGATAAACAGAGAGTGGAATTTGTAAATCTCTTTACACATTTCTTTACATTTTTTTATATGGATCGTCATCAATATAAAATTAATATAAAATATTTCAGAATATTTTGAAAATGAATTAAGCCATGATAATATGATATTTTTTACTCAAAATGATCCCTTAAATATGTTGATAAAATTTATTGATTTTTATCTGAATATCCTGTATATGAAACATGCATCAACTCCATTCAGGTTTCCATCGAATTATTTAATTCTTAAATGATTAAGAATTAAATTAAATAAAGCATTAACTTTTTTTTAGAAAATGGAATCGATCAGTTTCGATTTCTGAGTAATTCGTATTATTGTCGATATTATTAAACAAAATTAAAATAATGATTATCTTAAATATTGAATTTAGATATTAAATTAAATCGTATTTTAATGTGTCAGAAGATATTTCACGCAATGAAATGAAATGAAAATTAAAAATTCGTTTAGTCAAGTGACAATTCTCTTGTGGAAGTGTGATATGACGATCATTACATCGAATTGTTGTAATACTGCGTACTCATTTACTCGTATTTTCGAAGTCCGTACGATCGAGGTCGAGATCCATGAGAATCGTCTATATTTCAGCTGAGTGTCCAATTAATTACATCATGGATCGAAACGAACATTACAACATATTTGAATGGATTGTCGCAAATTTTTTTCAGACACTTCGCTAAAATCCAGACATTTGAAATTTACGAGGAGACATCTGAGAGAGCGCGAAGGATGCCTCCCCGTTTTGAAAAATGCTCTAAGATATGTGCATGAATATCTACTATGTTCTCAATAAAATCTGGAACGTGTAAGATCGCGATGAATTGCTTCCGTGAAAAGTATTCATTTAAACTACTTATTAAAATATTTTTAAATTTTCAATTATTGTATCCGAAAAATAAAAATTAATATACGTTTCTAAATTCTATTTTATATACGTAGAATGTTTTAAATTAAACTACACAGTAGCAATCATCGTTTCCTTTACTCCTTCCTTCACATAGCTGTTCTCTCGAAGTTTCCTCGTGCATATATTTATATTTTAACTTTTTATAATTTCAAACTTGAAATTTCAATTATAAGAAAAATAATAATAATAAAAAAAAAGAAAGGATTGGAAACGTAATTTCTTATAACTCGAGCAATCAAACAGAGGAAACTTCGAAAAGGTAAAATGAACGCAATCTGAATCAGATGAGAACTCATCATTAGGGACCTATGACGATATATTGATGTACACACGTGGCGAAAGAAACGATGAATTGATACAGATCTAGATACACATATACGTATATAATGAATATATACATATATACCGAACCTTTTTCAAGTAAAGAAGACTGCAGGTCTGCGACGATCCACAGGATGCAGGGACAATGATTAACGTTAGGTTAAGCACATAGCTCACAGCTTTTAACCCTTATCGTATGTTTAAGAATCGGTCACACTTGTAGCTATAGAATAGTCTCTATTTTTCTGGATCCTTCATTTCGAAATCGTTAATCCTTGGTTCACGTGGAAGAACGACTAGAAATTTAATATACATATTTTCCTCTTTTATTTTCCCCATTTTCTCACTGGATCTCTTCGTGTTGTATAACGACGAGCTTCGTGATGTTTTTTTTTGATAATAGCCAATAATGAATAAAGCTTGATGCTTGCGTGATATTTAGCCGTTAATAAAAAAGTGATATTCTTGGGCAGCTTTGTTGGTATAGCTATTCGAGATATATATGTATATATATTCTCTTGCGTCTATATCTACAAAGTGTACGCTACTTTCGATAAGGATTAAAGTTATTCGAGGTAATATCAAGAAAGGGAACTTTTGTGTTTTCTTTTTTTTTTTTTTTTTTTTTTTTTT
>NW_006263386.1:1438655-1439104 GCF_000469605.1 Apis dorsata
AAGCGATGCCATGCAATCGTGCTAATGAGAAAATCAAACGAATAAAGAAGTCGATATATGTATATACTATATATATATATACAGAAACGAAACAATGAGAAATTAATATGATGATAATTTAGAAATATGTATGAAAATTCTTAATCAGCAGTGGTTCGATTTGTTATGAATACGAAAAGAAAAATATTAATGTTTTAAATAATAAATACACGTTTGATAAAATCGATTCGAACAACTGCTGTAAAAATGATCATTATGTAGCTATGTAATATTTGTCAATGATGGCTCTCAAAATGTAATTTGTTTCACTACTTTTTCAAAATATTTTATTATATATAACGATTTTATTAATATCTATCGAACATTGTCGAAAGTCATCCATGACTGTAATAATAATAATAATAATAATAATAATAATAATAATAATAATAATAATAATAATGATGATG
>NW_006263386.1:1439205-1443693 GCF_000469605.1 Apis dorsata
AATGATTACGATGCCTTTCAAAGCAGATCGCTTTTAGTCGAATTCTTTCATTTATTTTTTTGTAATATCAAAGTAAGAATATTCTCTAATTAATATTATTCAATATCACATAAAATTTTTACAACAATAATAATATTTAGAAACGAATAATATTATATATTCATCACGAATAATATTATTTTAAATTAAATGCATTTATTTTCTAAAAATATTAATAAATATGTATTGAATCTACAATTAATTTGAGTATTAAATGCTTCGAAGTTATTAGCTCAAATCAAATCAAATAGATATATTCGTAAACTGCAAATCTTTCTCTTTAAAATATTCTTTGTTTCATCTCGATATGACTTTTCGTTTCCGAGATATCATCGTTCAAAGCGAATAGTATTTTTTGGCATTTCGTTATCGCTGTCTTACTCGCGCGATCGAATTTCTCACTCTTATACACGGCGTTGATCTATCCCAAGCTCCGCGAGCATATAGTGATTAAATAAACAATGACTCAGCGTTTTCTTTTACTATTACTACTAGTTGTACGTATTTCTAGTAAGAAATGTAGGTTATCGCGCCAATCATTATTTCTTTTTATTTCAGAGCGATTTTTAAAAATTAAATAACTCAAGAACGAATTGAATTTCATCAAGTTGAAACAAAATTTGCCACAAATGGTATGCTTTTATATATTCAAACGTAATTCTAATAATAATTTCTTGAACATAATCTACGTTGCGAATGAAATAAAAAGATATTTCGTGTTTTCTTACTTACTGTATCAGTCTATATTTAAAATGTAAATTAAAATTAAGCAAAATAAAAATTATGAAAAAAAAAGGAATAAAGAATCTAAACGTTCAATTAAAAAGAAATTTAATTCAATTAAATTTAAATCATATGATCCTCCTCACAACGTATCTGTTATTTTTCTAATCGCAATATAAGAAAACAGCAACAAATAAACGAAAAGAGAATGATCAATTAAAAAGACAGGAAAAGATAAAAACGCGCGAATAGCGATCTGCAAAGAACGAATCGTGTCCTGCATCAGCTCGAGGAAGAATGCAAGGAGAAAAATAAACGATAATAAAAATACCACCGAGTTCCCGGTGCAGTGGTGAATGGACCAGGTGTCTTTGAATCTATACGGTACGTTACCCTGAGGCTGGATCTGCGTCTATCGACCGTGCCCGAGTGATTGGCCGTCATGTGTAGGGCGGACAGGGAGCTCTGATGATGTTGAAGATGCAGCGCCCTGCTTCCACGACCGAGGCTACCACCCGCGCTCACTGTGCTCATAGGACGACCACCTCCGGTGCTGTTCCTCGGGACCACCTCCAGCTGACTTCTACACACACGCACACCACGCGTTCATGCACGCCTTTCTGCGTACCACGCATCCTGACCGCTTATATGCACACACCTTGGCGACACCGCGGACACACACACGTTCGGCACGTTTTGCAGCGAACCTCTCTCCCATATTTTAATTTTTGTTTTATTTTATTTTATTTTTTTTTTCCCCTTTTCTATCGTTTCGTGCTTCGTATATAATAACGTTTAACTTTTCTCTTATCTTTTTTTCTTTTCTTTTTATTTCTCTGAGCACAAAGGAGTGTGAAGCTATGGGAAGAAGAAGTGTAATTTGCGTGATTCGTTTAACACGTTCCACTGAGTTATGAAACTGAGATATTATAGAAATGTTTTATTAGTAATGAATAGAAGTATTCTTTTCAATGAAGAAAATTATAATTTTGCATATTTGTTAGTTTTATGTAGGATGTTTGGTAAGATAGAAAATTTAAGAAGCGATTTTAGAAAGAGATTGAAACAAACAGAAAAATTGATATAAGAAGCTTATTCAAGTTATAAGTATAATATAATTTTGTATTAGATGAAGAGATTAGATGAGTTTGATAGAAATAGAGTTATTTTTATTTATTATATGCGTTTGTTTTAATCTCTGAAATTACTTTTTAAATTTTGTATCTACTTTATCCAGATAATATGATCAATAGATTGTAAATGCTTATGCATTTTAGAAAAATTTAAATGTATAAAAATCTATGCAAATGAATATGATATGCAAAAAAGCATAAAATATTCAAAATATAGTATTCATTATGATATTATAAAAAAAGAAGAAATCTCTATTTAACTTCTATTTCTTTAGTAATAAAAATTTGTGTTCAATACAAATTTTAAATATAATCATAAAAATCTGCAATCTAACGTAATTTTTTTTACTTTTGATTTAAAAATTTTTTTTCCTCTTTTTTTAAACGTGAAACGTGTTAATATTCGGCAAGAATAAGTTATAAAATTTTAAAAATAAAAATTTCTATAATATAAATTTAATAATAGATAATAATATATAATAAAAATATTTTGAAAAAAGTATGGAGTTGTGTTTTCTATAAAATTTGATAGAAGAAGTATAACTAGTTTTTAGCGGATGTGAAGAACTTTTGGAGAAATTTCGTATTTCTCTGATTTGTGGAAAGGGCGGAAGTTGGTATTCAAGAAAATTGCGAGATCGAGTTAAAGTTTGCGACTATCCAATAATAGTTCTTTTTAAAGTGAAAAATTTTACTATGGCGGGAACAGTGCGAGGGATACGTAAAAGAGTACGTTAGGATGCAGATAAATTTAACTCTGAAACTCGTCTTGGCACACAAAATATATCGTGATCAACGTGGATGGATACTTGGCAATTGAACAGTGGCTCGCTGCAAGTGCTCGACAATAGAGAACGAGATATGTATCATAATGAATATCTAGTTACAACATAAATATACATACACAAGCATTTTGTGCACCATCGATATATAAGAATGTATATATGTTTACTGGATACGCAGGGTCGTTCACGAGGGATCGACCGAGGCGCATCGAGCGTTGCTGGTCAGTCGATTGGAATAAACACCGAACAGTCAAAAATGTAAATATCAAATTAGAAAAAGATGAAAGGAACCATAATGCATACTGGTGTAATCCGTGACAATTCTATCAAACCCCTTTAATTCTTAAACTTTATCCCATCCTCTTCTTATTTCAAATGAAATTCACTTCAAAAGAAATTGGATCCGTTTATTTTTACTAATTTATACATTCTGAAAATCTTTTGATAGTAACTATCTAATCAAATTCCAAGTAATTGACAGAGATTGTAATAACATTGGAAGAACAAGAGTCCAGGTTAAGAAAGAGTCCAGCCTCTTCAACTTTGTAATATCTTTGAAAGCAATCTTTAATCCTACGAATTAATCATAAGAATAGCTTCGCCATGAATTACACCAGAATTACTAATATTAACGTGTGCTGTACATAGCGCAGTGCAGTGCAGGCAGCAGCTGTGGGCTACGGCTCAGCTATGAGAGACATTACCGATGGATCCGCGATCGAGTGGACTGCAGACCCAGCGAATCGCTGCGGTGCCGAGTACAATGTTATATCAATAAGAAGAATTCCATCGAGTATATTGCATATGTTTGTATATGTACATTATGTCGAGATTGTACTGTACTGTATATACGTGTGTGTATTCCCGATATATCCAAGTATGGCGTGTGTATTACGGATGAGTACTTACATACTAGGCACCAGTCGTAAGCGATCTCGATCGTTCATTTTATATTATAGGATATTTCGCCAAAGGGGTCGAGATTGCTTGGACTGGAAATGCACATTTACCTCTTTATATAGCTTTTTTTTTCTTTCTCTTTTATCTTTAACGTGTGTTTGCAGCATCGTCATGTCAGTGCTCGTCTCCTACTCGAATCTCCTAAAGTCTTTATGATATGTATAACGTCCAAATATGTCAAGTCTGAATGTCGAAATGAACAATTACCATATCTTATTCTAATGCAGAATGATTCTAAAAATTGGAGCAAGCTCGAGTTATCGTGTCTTAGCATTGGAAACATTGTATTAAGATTAAAATAAGTAGGATTATAAAATGCTTGACCCCAATTTTTAGAATATCTCTGTATATAAAGTAAATATCTTTTTGAAGAAACTGAATTTTATAAGGTAATCTTAGAATCGTGATTTAATTTTACTTATCTTGTGCACACCGCTGCGTTACTATGATTAATTTGTTAGTTAATCCTTAAACACTTGATTATTTACAATATCTTGATAATTGTATAATGTTCTATTAAAAAAATGCTTCGAGTGGAAGCTGAAATTCTTAATATCAATCCTAATAATATTAATGCAAATTACTTTTTTTTTTTTTTAAGCTCGCCCGTTATTATGTACAATCCTCGAAGATAGGAAGTATCATATCGATTAAACTATAATATCCTTTCGAACGTGAACATCAACGAATATATTAAATCGGTATAAACCCTGAAAATGTGAGGCCTATCGAGTCGACTTTCGTATATGTAATAATAACAACAATTTCTTTAAAGCTAATTGTTACTTTGCAAAACACATAATATTATTATTCGAGCGTTCTCGCGATTATTTCAATGTTTTTTTTTT
>NW_006263386.1:1443911-1451455 GCF_000469605.1 Apis dorsata
TAGAGAAATAACGTTACGTAGGTACTCGCGTTTTGATCGTCTCTATGCGTATAAACGTGTACTAATTATTTCCGTATAGATAATTGACAATATTTCAGCGACAATTCCTAAAGTATCTTATTTTTCTGTTAAATAGAAAATGATCCACGAGATTCTCTAAAAATCCTATATTTATCAAGCGAAATTTCGATTTAATCGATGCACTTATCGCTACGAAGCGATTTCCTCTCTAAAATATACCGGCAAGCTGCGGTTATATTAGATTGTCAAAGATGTCTGCTCGAAACATTTTTCTCGATTCTGAAAGGCAGAAAAAGGGAGAATCTCAAAGAATTTCTACAATTTTACATCTTCTTTCCCTATATTAAATTAATCTAATTAATTAATGTATGATTAATTATTTCTTTCACTGTCAAAGTCGTCCGGTTTATTTTGATTTGTTTGATGTGATTAACGACAGCGATATATTATGTTAGCGTGAGTTCAGTGCTTGAATAGCAACCTGTCGAGGAAAAATAAAGAATTAATTGAAATGAGAGCACGAAGACGAGGATGAATCGTGTTTATCGACGTCGATCTCGTTTGCCGAACGAGGAACGACGTTTATGTCGATTAGTGAGCGTTGTCCAATGTGGCCTCTGGATGATAGTAGACTGAGTACCTTGCTGGAACGACGAGGGCTTCCAATTCGGCGGTGAGATGTCGTCTGATCATCTGTTTAGCTGGCGGTATACCCAGAGCTGTGGCCATGGTATCGCCGGTGAAGGATGGTTCTAACACGACCAGAGCACCATGCACACCTGAATCTGTATCGTCAAATAAAATTCTCTTAATATTTTTGAATCTATTTTATAGATTTTAACACTAGATTTACGGACGTTGATCTATATATCTTTTTTTTTACTGAAATCCGTCTTTTTGACAAGTATATTAAAATGCAATTTTTTTTGTAAATTATTTATTTAAAATCTATAGATTTTTATTTACTATTGTCTTCAATACATTTTTTACATGTAAATTCTATCTTGGATGTATACTTTCCGCATATATACTTGTTAGATTTAATGCAAACATAGTTAGACCTCAGACACTGAATTGACACTATTTTGTTCGTTGTGATGGTCACTGCCTAATTCTTCAGCTAATTGAAAGAGAATTCTTTCGAATTTTGTTTACTCCAATCTCTTTGTATAATAATACAGGTATTGATGGCTATATAAATCTAAAAGCAATTATAAAACATATGAAGGGGCTATGTATGGGATCTTGCTTTCACAGTATTTTTTTCATTATCAACATCTTTTATTTCATTTTCGCTTTTAATATCTGAAATAATACGCATTCTTTTTCTTTTACGGTATATATTGTGATAATTTTCATTCCCATTGTCGTCAGAATCTTCAATTTCGTTTATATTGTCAGATTAGTCTTATGCTGGTTATTTTTTTTATTATTCTTTTTTATCAATTCTATATCTTTTGAAGACTTGCCCATAATAATAAACGTAAAAAAATATATTTTTTCGGATAGATTTTGAAAATATCTTAAAAAATTCAAATCTTCTTACGAAAATAAATTTTTGCTAAACTTTCAAATAGCACTTATTTTTTTTTTACAAAACGTACTGTTGAAATTATCTTTCACATAAATCTATTTGTTTTATATAAAATAATAAGACAGATTCACTTACAAAAATCACTTCTTTTCTCTATTGAAGAGAACCATTGAAGAGATTATTTGTTATCATATCGCAATTATAAATAACTTGTTTGATTATATATTTATTGCTAAACAGTCATCATTTGTTTGGTATTATTTTTTTTTATTCATTGTTATTTCATTTTTGTTATTTTATAATAATTATCTATAAATTAATTCATCAAATTGACGGATTTTCGTAAAAATAGGTATACAATCTAGAAATAATAAAATATAAATGTTCCAAAGAAAACGAATAGAAATATATATTTGGTGTATTATATCATTAAAAACCAATATATAATGTTAAGAGAATAATATTTGTATATTCAGAATTTTTAAGCATAAAATCGAAAACCTATCAAATTGACGGGTTCCGTAAATCTAGTGTTAAACATGTTTTGATCTGTTTAAATCTTTCAAGATTCTTTTATTACTCAAGTCTAGAGGAAAATTTTTTTGAGAAATCAATTTTATATTCTATTTGTGATATTGGAAATTTGTTAGAAAAAGGTTACCTTTTAAATTCTCAGCATATTCGGTCAAATCGATGTTCCTCGCCCACCGAATGAACCTTTGGTTCGTCCAAACCAGAGGATCTGTATCCACTTGTTCGCATTGGTGTCTTCTGACTGCGAGTGCCTATTATAAAAGTACGAATTGCGATGTTTCTTATTATCTGTTTAAGTAGAACATACTCCTAATACTGAATTAATTTCGAATAAATAATCTTGAATTAATAATTCTAAATCAATTTTAAATTCTAAGATTAATAGATAATATATTTTACAAATAACTTATTTATTAAAAATCGATAGTGAATGAATATAGAGTTATTTTCCATAATATAAAAGATTTGTAACTATATAGTATATTTCTTAAAATTAACATCAACATTATTATTTTACAATAAATTTGTTAATAATCATAGAATTGCAAATAAATTTACTTTTCACAAAATAAAAATTAGTATGTATTATTATAAAAAACTTTATACATTAGGATAAGCAGAAAATTTATTTTTCTATGGAATTAAAAAAGAAAAAGAAACACAGTTTTTAAAATATATAACTTGTATAAATTGTAAAATTCTTTTTCTAAATTTCTAAAATTCTTTTTCTAATTTAATTGAATTTATATATTTGTTCTCACCTGACGATCGTAGTTCAGCATTCGCAACAGATGAATTCCATGCACGATACTGGCCTGATGAAATTTCCTGGTCACCCCGAGCAACTTTTCAAGTTCTTTTTTACTCAGATGATCGAGCATCCGTGCGTCCACCATGTTAGTTGCGAAACTTTCGGAATATTGAGCGAGTCCAAGGTCAGGCAACCATTCCGAGCTGACCCAAGTGTGACCCAATTGAGCAATGCACGGGTATCGAACGAGACTCGGATGTCGATGCTCTTCGATGGCTAAACGAAGTTTCTTCCTGTGAAGGGGATGTGTCACTCCGAGACCGGCTTCTAATTCTGCGTCACTTAGCTCCAGTAAAACCTGAAAAAAAATATATTATAATCGAATAACGTAGAATTCTAACGTTTATTCTAAAGAGTTATACATGATTGATTGACGAAATTATCAATGTATGATTAATTTTTAATGATTTTATTTAATTGGTTTTATGTTAGTTTTTCATGTACATTAAAGAGTTTTGTAAGAAGTTTAAATGACATTTTTTTATTATTAGATTGTGAATTTTTATACTTTTTATTTATTGCAATTATAATACAATGATTTTTTGATAAATTGATATTATTTATCTAAAAAAAAGGAATAGAGAATCGTATTGATTATCTATTTATGAATATGAAAAGTCTTGTCTCAAAATTCGATATATTATAATACATTTAAATTACTACTTTATTTTACTTTATTTTTTATATATATTAATAAAAGAGAAAAATTCGATTAGAAAAAAAAATATCTGATATAATTATTTATATTCTGTTTGTTTAAAATATATAAAATATATGAGATATAAATATTTGAATAAAAATTCAAAATATATTGTTTATTTTACTGAAGAATCATTGAAAAGTTTCTCCAACATTAGATATTCAATTCAAAAAATTAATTTAATAAATTAGATAAATTAGATAAATAATTTAATAAATTAGATAATTCAACAATATCTATTAATACACGTATGTTATAAACTATATAAAATATTATAAAATTTAATTATTCTATAAATTCTAAATATACCAAACAGAAATTTATAACAAACTTCAAAAGTTTTATTGATTTTCAATCACAAACATGTTATTCTTGGAATAACATATCTTATTTATATCTTTTATTCAGGACACAAGAGACGAAATGTCTCGTTCGATTTATAGAATTGCAATCAATTTTTCATTGCTCTGAGTCCACTCACCTTCCCAGATTTAACGTTTTCAGCGCATCGTGGACCATACTGTGGCATACCAAGGGCAACCTCTAACCACGCCAACACAGTCGGTGCCCTCCATCGTTCCATGGGCACGGATGCGGCTTCTCTGAGCAAACGAAGTTTCTCCGCGTAGCCTTCTTCCGTGAGCGGTGACCATGATCTGTAGGGATCGAAGCCGTCAGAGCCCTCGTTACTTCCGCTTCCGCCGCTCGAGTTGTTCGCTGCCTTTCGATGTCGCGTACGGGCGAACACTCTGAAAATCGAGACGAAGAAACTGTCTTTGAGCTAAGAAGATGCTATACACTTCTGTGAAAGCACTAAGATTCGAAACCGATATTTTATTATTCGTCTATGCAATGAAAAAAAATCGAGAAGATAAAATTAGAATACGTTTTTTTAACAATCTGATAATAATTTAGAGAAATTATAAATTGCATTTGGAATGAGTCTTATAATTATATTAGTCTATTAGAGAATTGAGAAAAGAGAAATGCTTCTTAATATTTTAATAGATAATTTAAAAAAGATTATAAATCATGTTAAAATCTTATAAAACCCTTTAACTTTAGTTATTAATAGACTGGTTACAATTATTTTTTAAAGTTATTTTAATTCTACTTATCTTTATTTCTTTTATACATTTTTTTTAAAATAATTTCAAAAATCAAATTCAGAATTCGCAAAAATCATTATATTTAATAAAATAATTTCCATATTAAACAGATAAAATCGCCATTTTCTTCGAGTTAATTTATGTAAATTCGAAGATAATCGAAATACATCGCGGTTGACATAATTGGGAAAATGTTAATCCTGTCGAATCGATGCATTGTAATAAATGCAGTCACTCACCTCGAAATAGAGCCCCAAGTGCCTCCACGAGTTGCAGAGGAGCGTGAATGGGCGGCAGGTGCCGCGACAGGTGTGTTTTGCTTGTTTCTTCTCGGTTCTGATTCCAACGGGCTTGACAACTGTTCCACCGATCGCGATAACGAGGAATTGTCCATAGACCTCGAGAAAGCGTTGAGAGGCGACAACGTTGGGCTGCAATCCTTTGGCGTTGTCGCTGCTAAAAAATATAATATGAACGATATATATAAAACAATAGATTAAATTTCATCCTGATAAATTCTTTTCTCTGAATATAGACGAGATATATCAGCTTTGAATATAAAAAAAAATATATTGATTCAAATATTACGCGTATTAAAAATTTGCTATTTATTTTAACATGATAATGTATCATGAATGTATAGAATTTTTATGTATTTGTGAGGATCCATATACTTGTGGAAAATCGAATCTAAAAGCCAAAATAAATGCAAAAGTTGGTAGAGGTTCATTTATTAAATTATAAGCAATTGAAGAGACGGAGATAGAGTGAAATCCTTTTATCTTTGTCGCACTCTGTCTCGTTCCCTTTTCGTTTAAAGCAAATTGCTTAATTAATAAATTAATTAATAAATCTTAATCGACATTTTTGTATTCTAATACTTCTGTTTTTACTATCGATTTCTTAAAAGTGTTCCAAATATATTAATACTCTGTATATTACATTTGGATCACTTAATTATATATTCAATCGTTAAAACGATTATTTTCACATCGATTTATTTTAAGACATTATTCTTTTTAAAACTTTTATTATATTTTCTGATTGTAATTGAAGAATAAAGACAAAATATAAATCAGATTAAAAACTAGACTTCAAAATCTTTTTGAATACATATTTTGTCTCTGTTTCTCGAATATTATCAGAAAGTACAAAAAAAGTTTAAAAAAAAAATTATCCTTTCAAAACGAAATTATTAAATCTTTCTTCTTATTTCTTCATCTTTATTTTCTTCAATTTCTTCTGACATGAAAATCATATGATTCATTTTAATCCTTCGAATTTAATTTTCATGAACGAATGATCAAAAATAACCCATAAGCCATTAGACAATGAGAATCAACAAGCATATTTATAGCATCTTTTCCACGAATTTTCCTTTCATATGCACTTCACAACATTCGATGCAACGTAAAGAACACACAGCGTACTGTCATTGTACAATATTTCTGCACGCAAACAGAGTCAAAATTTCGTTGGTATTTCGCTTCATCATCGAGGCAGACTGTTTTCAGAGCTTAGATGTTCGTCGAGGCAGGACGAAGGGTCTGATGAGATTACGATGAAAGTTTAGAGGAGGAGTTTCAGGAAACGGAGTGAAATGAAACTAAATCGAATCAACGGAAAGCGAGCCTGTAATTTTCCAGAATTAAATATAAGTGGAAAATATAAATGTATATATATAAATGTATATCGTTAGCAATATCGCATTGCAATTTTAATTTTGCAATGAACATTCTTGGCCAGTGTGCACGGAGTATATATCCGGATATTATGAAATATTTCTGATTATTCCAACACGTGCATGCGCATGCATCGCATCATACAACGCACAATTAACCGATTGTTAGAGCGAAACCACGACATAATGGTCCTTTAATATTAATTGTTTGCCGGATTGAATAGATAAATAAACAAATAACCCAGCGACAGAGATTGCAATTCTTACGATCAATGACCACCGATTACCTTCAAAGCAACCACCTGATTATGCATACTTAGATATACGTATCATGAATTGCAAAATTACTGTCTTAAAGAATTTTGCAATTTTCTTTATGGAAGTTATTTTCCTTTAAATAATTGATAATAGTTTTCCTTTTTATAATACAATTTTTCATTAAATTGTTATTCATGTTTTTAAAATGTTTATGTTAAAAATAATTTAATCATGTTATGAATTTTATTTATTTTTAATATTTATGAAAAATATTAATTAAATTTTTTTTAATACTCATATTTATTTTAGTTTCTCTTTTATAATGAATTTTATACATTTTCGAATTCTCTTACCGAAATTCTATTAATTTAAACAAATCAAATCTAATTTTCCTCAATATTTAAATCCTCGTCTCGTATTCGATTCTGCTCCCTAACACGAATTTCAAGCAACGATCGTTTCAAGACGAAGGAAGAAGCGTACATTCAAATCGTAAAAAACAGAGTCGAATAAATAATCGAGAAAAAGAAGAAGAAGAAAGAAACACAGTTTGCAGGATACTAGACAGTTAATAGACAAAGAGAGAAACACACAGAGAAACAGAGAAAAAAAGAAGCAAAGGAATTCTTGAAAAGGTTCAAAGGGAAAAGAAAGAAAGAAAGAAAGAAAAAATATAAAAAGAAAAAAGAGAGAGAGAGATAAAAGGAGGACGACGATGAAGATACGGATAGGAGACGACGATCAACGATTTATGTTTGGACACTTACACTGGTACATGTGGGATGGTGCAATGGAGGAAACCACGGAGATGCTGTCCATGTCGAGGCCGCTTCCCTCGACCGTAATTGTCGGTGTGCCTGCGCGGAAATATATAAGTAAAAAAAAAAAGTATTGCG
>NW_006263386.1:1451758-1454257 GCF_000469605.1 Apis dorsata
CGAGATCGATGTCACTTCTCCGTGTTCTCTATATTTTATTCTTTTGGTACATGGAGTGTAAAAAAGGAAAATTGGAGAGGAACGATTTAAACTTTCAATCTCTATTCATAACATTCTTCTTTTTTTTGAATCCTAATAGAAAATAGTTCGTCGTCTAAAATCGAAATTGGCTAAACTAAAATTGGATGGAAAATTAGAATAAATGGATTGTATATTGGATAAATAGACGAGATTATAGATTACTTCTAAATTGGATTTTGTTTATTGGAAATAGGTTAAGAAAATTTGTGTAACAGAAAATTTAAAGTAAATTTAAGAATAATCTCTTGCTTAAAATTGCTTTTTGTTTTTTATGTTGCATATTTCGATTGCAGTGAGTGCATATATCTTACAATTTTTAATAAATAACATTCGAAGTGTAATAATAACGTTTGATCAAAATAATTTTGTGCAGAAAATTTATTAAAATGCGAATCAATTTTTCAAAGATATCATTTACTGGTGAGGAAAATAATTATTTACGCTATATATCTATAGCTTTTTGATTTTATCAAAGCTATGTTAAAAGACTCAATCTGTCGATGGTTTAATAAATAATTAATAATAAATCTTTTTGTCAGACACAGAAATTTCAAAATATCAAAAAATGTCTATGATTTATAATAATTGTAACGATGCATTGATAACAATATAATTCCACTTAAATAATATATTGGTTGAACTTAAACACAACGAAGAATATTTTTGAAATTTTATATCAACACAGATACACACAAGAAAAAATTATGATAAGTTTATTTTCCTTGATCTTTAATTTTTATGTTATCTGGACTTAAGAAATAATTTAATATGACATGTAAAAAAATATTTTTCAAGTACAAAAATATAAATTTTTAAAAAATAAATGATAAGTTTATGTAGTTTGGTAAAGATTCAATGAAATACATCAAAATTATATAAAAACATAGTTTTTATAATATGAGAGAGCTTCACAATATTTTTAAATTAAGATTTAAAAAGTTCTTGATTTTAAATCTAAAACAAACGAATAATGAGATTTATAATATCCATAAATTCTTTTATTATTGCTTTATAATTTAATTAAAAAACATTGGATTAAAAATATATTATTTAATTTCACTCAAACTCTCGTTTATAACTTCATATGAATCAGTTAAAATAAAATTATATAAAAATGAAAATATTGAAAATTGTCGATATTTTCGTAAAATACAATAAAATTTACGATAATATCGTAATTACGATAAATATCTTTTAAAATTCTCATTTTTG
This sequence comes from Apis dorsata, assembly GCF_000469605.1. Lineage (NCBI taxonomy): Eukaryota > Metazoa > Arthropoda > Insecta > Hymenoptera > Apidae > Apis > Apis dorsata. Next base: position 1,453,052 of record NW_006263386.1, read on the forward strand.
AAAATCCATGACATCTTGAAGACATCGTAATAAGCCAAAGTTATTAAAAAAACAAGATATTAAACAAAAAGTACAAGAACCGCATCATAAACTAATTATAAAAATAAAAGAAAGAAGATTTTTATTTATCAAATATATATATATTTCCGCTCTGATCTATCGACAAACACGGAAAGATTTACGGATGGATTGGGATTAAATATTTTGTGTAACGTCTAATTCAGGATCCGTGCACATGCATCACAATCACAGCACGTACTGTGCGTTTGTTCTAAACCAAATCGATCAATCGTGTGCTTTAATGCACAGCCACGAGGATTGGTTGAATAATATACGAAGTAAATGCACTCGATTAACCGGCCACCTTCGATTAGCATTCGTGGCTGATGGAATTGGCCCTTTTCTTCTCTCTCCCTTCTCCCTTCCTCCTCGACGAATCGACGGATGCGCCGTAATGCGCTTTAACAAGACGATTAATCTCACCGACCGTTGCACCTTAAGCGCAAGAAATCATCGTGATCTAACCGCTCGACACTCTGATGAATAATAATGGCGATTGTATTATACACGAAATAGCTTAGCGACAGGAATGCTACCTCATTTCCTCGAGGAAGAGGGTGGATCACAATGGCCGAGATCGCGATGAATAATGCGAAAATCATATAAAAATATGATTCTTCCACTGTCGATGCGTTTCTTTCATTAATTAAATTATTGAATTATAATTGTCAGTAATAAGTGATCTAATTTTTCACCTTTAAACCTATATATCAAAAATACTCAATTTTTGATTTCGATAATAAAAAATCTTGGAATCCAAATTAACAACGGATATGTTATAAATAAAGAAGATCTAATTGAATTTGAAAATCTTTTGACGGATTTGGATATTTAAAAGTTAATTTAAAACTTTTAACTAATGTTAATATTCAAATTTACTGTGAAACGGACATATGCACAGAACAGGAAATTAACGCAAAATTACAATTTCATCGTAAGCAATCTTCATTAGAATTCTCAAATCCGTCATATACACACAATGGATATGAAACGAAATAAAGATACAATGTCTTACCATCCGTAGTGGAATCGGAAAGATTGCCACCCACGCTGGTCGCGCCGCCGCTCTCCCTGTCGCTGGATCCACGAACACCGCTATCCGCGCTGCAACTTCCTCGATCGCCCGCCTGCCCACCGGAAGAGCCA
>NW_006263386.1:1454504-1456265 GCF_000469605.1 Apis dorsata
CATTGCCGACGTTCCCAACGGTCACTCCTAGCTCTGTGCTGCCTAATGGCGGTTGAGAATTCATATGAGGGATGATACCACAGCCACCGCCACCGCTGCTACTTCCTGCGCCCGGTGTCGCGGCCCCATTCACGCTGCCCCTCGGGAACGAGACCAAGGATTCCTGGTCGCTCAAGCAGATACCACCGCCACCACCTCTTTCCGCCAATTGACGCTGTAACTGTACAGTGTTCGAGACAATATTAGACAATTCTTGGAATGGATCTATGGGTCTGTGTGTAAATTGAACAAGGGAAAAGATTTTTTGTTGATTGGAAAATTCTTGGGAATTTATTATCAATATATGTTGATATGGTAATAATTTAATCATTTGTTGCATGGAAAAATATTTCATTCAAGAGTTGCATGCTTTTATTAAACAGAATTTTTTTTAATTTGTTGATTGTTATTAAACAGTGTAAATTATGAAATTAGAGAAAATTAAAGAATCACTTATAAAAAAAATTATTAGTTTAAGAGATACTTAACTTTAATTTTGTAAAAATTAAACGGTATAAGACAAGGAAAACATGAGCAAAAAAGAGTATCGTTTTACAAATTAAAATATTTTCTGAACTAATCATTTTTTATAGGAAATAACAATTTAAATTTATTAGTGTATTAAAAATTATATTTCTTTTTTACATCATACATATTTTTCTAAGAAATATCTTTTCATAGAATAAAATTAAAGAAAATTAAAAATTTAAACAATTCAAGAATATAATATATATAACTTTTATAAGTTAGAACAATTTATAAGTTTATTATAAAAATCAACTTGTTGTAACATGGATATAATAATAAAAAAAATTATTTATTATTTTACATATTATAAAAAAAGTAATGAATCTAATCTGATATAATTGCAAATAATTCCTGTTCCATCCATTTTGACTTTTGCTCGGTTCAATTTCCATCGTATCGATCGCGGTATAGTTAAACCGAAACTCTAAACTAGAAATTTTCGGCTCGTGCGTGACTTTCAGTCGACATAGCCATCCCTCGAGCCATCAGTTTTAAACTCGTTACTCGTCAGACCGTTTATGCACAGCGTGAAGAACAATTTCAGGAGCCTCAAAGCGGGCTCACCCCTCGTTTAATTGCATGTGAGGGTGAAGAGATGCTTCTTACCTAACTGCACGTAATAATATTAACATCAATCGTTGCCAGCCCAATCTTTTTCCCCCCATTTGATCGTTTTTCACCGTGTCTCTGTATCGTCTTTCGATAAAAATAGCATCATTCACGCGTCGAGTAACATAATAATTTTTAGGAATATTTACGTTCAGATGAGAAAGTGAAAAGTTTTTTTTTTTTTTTATAGATCGTCAATGATGTAAACGTGAATCGAAGCGTGTGTATGTAAATTTACATTAACCTTTCTCGTTCAACTATTCGAGAATCTAACGGCGAAAGAAACAAAGGAAAGTACTTTTAGCAGTTTCCACGTCGTGGAAAATTTCTTTGATGCTTCGGGAAAGAAAAATGTGTTAATAATACGATTTCAATTTTTTTTTATTATTATTCAATATTGAATTCAATATTCAATATCCTAATAAATAGAATTATTATAATAATTTTAATATATAAATTTAATAATACATTGATTAAATAAAATATTTATCGTTCATAAATAATACTTCTTCATTGTGCATGAAACGAAAGAAAAAAAAAAAAACAGATAATTTAAAAAAAAAATTCCCCTCAAAATTTAGCCGA
>NW_006263386.1:1456285-1457154 GCF_000469605.1 Apis dorsata
TTTAGCCGAATTAGCAGTTTAGACCCCCTGAAAGCTGAGTCAACGAAATTCGAGCAAATAATCCAAAGTAAGCTAAGCGACAGTCATTGCGTAAACATGAGAAAAAAATGTTACTGCTGACTCGAGAGAATCGTCGTTTTTTTTTTTTTTTTTTTTTTTTTTTTTTTTCACTCCTTCGAACCTCTCTTTGCAAAACACTTGAACACACAACCCGGTAAAAGAGATTAAATTCATCAACCCGACTCCCCATGGTGCGCAATAATGCACACACGTAGGGGACACGTAGCAGGCTCGAGAAAGAAAGAAAGAAAGAAAAGAGAAAAGAAGAAAAGAAAGAGGGAGAAGAGAGAAAAAAGGGCTCACCTCTTTTATAGTCGCGTGTGCGTGCGAAAGGGCGGCCTCTTTGTCGGCCAAACTAGCCGCGAGGCTGAGACTTCGATCGGCCTCGTCCCTTGCAGCCCTTAGAAGGCTCCAGCGTTCCCTCTCCCTCTCGCGCTCGCGCTCCTCCGAAGGTATGCCGACTCCTTGCTGTTGAAGGCGTCCTAAAGTCGCCTCGTTCTCTCGCATCCGCTGTAATCAACGGTCAAAGAGACCCATATCCGGGCAGTAATTCCACCCGAGAACCACCACCGTTTAACAATGCATGCAGCACGCGCACAAAGTGTCAAAGAGTCCCTTTGAAACAGTCGGAAACAACAGTGCGCAATGTATGATTAAAAGTTGAGCCGGGGAGCGAGTAATTATAGCGAGGGGGTCGCGGCGAAATCGTTCTACGATGTTTCTTGATTAATTGGGTTTGAGTATGTGGGATATGTTTTTTAAATATTTTTTCTTTTTTTTTTTTTTTTTTGAAATAAGCACGGATGAAA
>NW_006263386.1:1457349-1462651 GCF_000469605.1 Apis dorsata
AGTCAGTTTGCTCATTACGCGATATATTTTTCGCATGGTATCACGAAAATGAGTATATTATGCAACGAAAATCTAATCTAAAAATCTGTTAAAGCAATGAAAATAAGTTTAGTATATTAAACTTAGAAATTAGTATATTAATTTCCATTGATTTTTTCCAATTTTCCCTAGATCTTATATAATTAAATCTTTTAAATCGAGCATAGTGACATGTTTACATAGATTTCTGAAACTAGCGATCACAAGTATAATTAATAAAATATTATCAATCACTGATTCCTTAAGATTCTTAATTGTTTATTTTTCATTACGCGTTTTAAAATTTTGAAAATCGGAAAAATTAAACCTAACCTAAAAGAATCTCTCGTACTCTTAGAATTACCAACTTTTCCCAGAGAATTTCCCCTAGATCTTTTTTCGAGACGGTTGATCGACAACACGGTAACACGATACAGGTGCAACTTGTCGCTTATTTACAGGTGTCATGTAGCTTCACCTATTAGCCGCTAGGATATCGGCTACGGAGAACTTAATCCACTTATCTCTCCCTCGGGCGCAAGGAAGTTCACGGTACGTATAACAGGTGTTGCTGCTGGTTTATCGGTTAAAGTTTGGGACAACGCGATTACTGCCACTCCAACGGGTCGGTCAGGTGTTGCCCGTTGGCGGGTCAACATTTTCGAGTTAAAAACTATCGATGCATCGCTGGTCACACAGCTTTGCCGGCTGTCGCGTGGAAAATTGTTTGCGTGCGCGTGTGAAAGTACGAAAAGTTTCGTATATGCCCAAAATCTCAAATTTTAATCCATTTAACGGTTACAATATGCACGATATTAATATATTCGTGGGACACCTTTGGAAGATCGGATTACAGAGGCGAAAGTTAACTCAAAGCTTGTTTATTAATTTATGTTCTAAGCAATTTATATTTGCGTCAGATGAACAGAATGAAATTGTGCTTCGAAGTATATAAAATACGTGTATAAGGTTTATTATTATTATTATTTTTTAATAATTAGCAATGTTAATAATTATGTAACAATTCAATAAAACTTAATAAATGATATTTGCCAAAAGAAAAAATAAAATTTAAATTTTGTAGAAATAAAATTTTCCATTTTCGATTATTTATATTTACTTTTATCTACTAATCTATTCCTTTTTCGAAAAATTATTTTAAATCTCATTTAGATTGTTTAAAAATTACCATTATTTCTATTCTTGATTGTAGATTTTTAAATAGAAAGTTGGATTTTAGATCAATTGCTAGAAAAATTCATTGATTTAAAATGGATGTCTTTTACAGTCTATACTCTATTTCTGAATGATAGTTCTATTTCGAAAATTACATTAGCAGACACGAATATAAATCACATCATTTCTAAGAGTTCACGTTTATGACCGCCCTGGCAGGATTCTACGAAATTCTTGTAGACGTTTAATGATGTAAAAAGAATCTTGGAAGACTGCCTTTTATAAAAGGTTCTATCGCTGCTATTTTAACTTTTACAAAGATTGCTGGATCGTTATATTTTTTTTTGTGAGAAAAATTTATAAGAAACTTATATTGAAAATTTTATTCTGAAAATTATGAAAATTCTTTTTTTAAATTTAGTAACAAAATTATTATTATACAAGATAAATTACTTTAAATAATTTTGTTGTTTTAACAAAATAGCTTTTTACTTAATATTCAATATTTTTTTAAATTACAGATTTAAATCTCATATTTAAATCATAAAACTCATGCAGTATTTATATTTCATGGCTTGTGGATTTTTACGCAAATACTTTTTTTATTAATATTATGTATATATTTTTTATATTTTATTTGTTACATATTTTTCTTTTCATATTAATTCTGTTTGCTAATGATAATTTATAATATTTCAAATGGTTGCAATCAATATTTGTAAATATTTTAAGTGGCATCTATATAACAAGATCAGGACAGGTACTCAAGCAAATTTAAATTATTAAATTATTCTATTTCAGCTTGTAGCATTTTCAATTTACAAATAAATTTTTACAAATAAAATTATACAAATTTATCAATGAAAATTTTTTGGTAATTTTGCAAAAATACATGTAATATATTTCTATTCTTCATGTATCTCACATAAATTTTTTTATTTAAATATATTATTTATAATTACAATACAATCATTATACTTTACATCTTCATCTCTCATAGTCTCTAATTTTTCTTTAAAAAATTTCTTCATATATTTACTTTCATATATTAACAAACTATAATCCTGTATTAATTCATTATATCCATAATCAAAAACTAAATCCATATGAAAAGTATCAAAACTATTATAAAATATTATTAATTGCTTCTTTCAATTTGAATACAAACTCTAAAATTTAATCAATCTTCAATAACTTGTTCCGATTTTAAAGTACATAAAGATTTTACGTTCATTCTAAAACGTGTTCCTAATTCATTATGCGAATGTTGCACGTTTATCACCAAGGCGTCTCCGCAATAATCAATTCCGCTTAAATATAGGGGAAAACAGGGTGTATACACGGCTGTATACATCGAGATAAAAGAATACAACGAAGATTTCCACGTGCGGAACGGTGTCACGTCGTTGCTCGTTGCTGATGAAGTGGATTATGCACGATGCGACAAGACGCGGAAGAGGATAAAACAGGGGAAAATTGAAGAACCGTGGCCAGGGGGGAAGGAGGATCTGTTCTAAGACCTCGAAGTAACCAGCATTTCCTTTCATGTCCTATTATGCAGAGGCACGAACACACATTGGAAAATGTCTTACGGCTCTTGTCGACGATGTTTAACGCGATCGAGAGAGAATATTAAAATGCGATCGGTCCTTGCTACGATTCTTTACAGGCTGATTTTTCTCTTATTCAAACCTCTTTCCTATTCTAACGTTGCGAATCAGTTGATGGAAGAATAGATTTTAATAAAATTTTAAGTTTAAGAAGTGATAAATTTCAATATCAGATTTGCTTTCAGATTTTACACAGATGAGATCATTCATGTTTGAAATAATTTGTTTGAGCTTTCATATGTGGTATATAAATAATATCAAGTTCAATGTTTTTCATCAGAGTGTAATAAATGTAATAGAGCATCGATATATAAATATTGTTTTGCATGAATATTTTTATTTGAAAATTAAATATGAAATTATTGTGAGTAGCTTTTAAATGTTTATTGTAACATTATTATAGCAATATTATAGGATGAGTTGAAAAAATATAATATAATAAGAAAGAAAAATAAAAATGTCATCCATGATTCAAAGAATTAATCTTGTAGCTTAACAAGGATAAAGAATACAAAGAAAGGATTTATACTAATCTATTCAACAAATTTTCTCATAGGAATTAATCAAATTGGTGTCTTGTTGGTTTCCGTAGTTTTGTTTTCGACGACGCGACGTCACTATGTTCTTTCGGCTTATAAAGCATATTTACGATCGTTAATATAAAACGTGCTACTGGATATTAAAGTTTGTCTTTCTCCTTATAGAGGATCGTGCATGATGCATCGTTGTGATGCATCCTAATGAAAATCCTTTTTCTCCTATTCTCTTTCACCGAAACTCATCCTTTTTCGCTCGAACTCATCGACAGGCCTTCTTCAGATCCCCGAGCTTTTTGCAAAGAAACATTAAATAGTCGACCTCGCGATACATGCCGTTATTAATCTTCTCTCTTCTCTTTTTCTCGTATGCAAGAGATCGTTCTAGGAAGAGGGATAAAAAGAGAAAGAAGAGAGGAAGAGAGTTTTCAATTTTCCTACCAAATACTTTAAACGGCTTGTTTTGTATTTCATTTTCTTATTCTCATCTATTCGCTCGTTCTTACTTGGATAGATTATATTATATATACAGAATGACCCAAAAATATAGGAACTAAATCCGTTAACTGGAGATTTCTGAGGTAATTTTAAACAAATATTTTAAGAAATATTTTTTTTTTTGCAAAAGTATTCGTTTCGACTTTGTTAACAAAAAACACTGGTCAATCACGGAGCACATAATCTTAGTCGAGCCGCGATTGTAGCGTTGGCTATGTGTTGCCATTGAGCACGAACAAATCTAAGCAATATATGAAGAAATACATATATATGTTTGAATATAAGAAATATTTTTTTATCGATAAGAAAAATTATATCAAATTATATTATGAACAGATATATAAATGTATAAGTATAAATATATAAATTTCAAATATAATGAAATTCATAATGATCTTTTACAGTTGCAATTTTTTTTAGAAATTAGGAAAAAAATTATAGGAGTATCTTACATTTATAGTGAAAATTTTTGCAATACTTTAGTGAATATTCACTGAATAGTGAATTTTATAAGGCTTTCATTTTTTAATTACAAGATAATACTTTTTCTTAAATTCACAATAATTCTTATAAAATTCACAATATCTTTCGATATTCAATTGTTTTGAATTTATTTAAGACACTTGTATTTAAACAGTTGGCAAGATCATAATAAACGACATAAAACATACATATTGATAATATACTCTGTAATCAAAATAAATAGTGAAAATTAAAGATAATCGATTAATAAATTCACTTTTAAATTTTAAAACACGAAAAATATCAAAAATCGTGTTTAATCCTAATTTTTGTGGCTCTAACCCTACTTACGTCACACAAAAAATTATGAACATCATTACCATTACATCCACGATCTCAAAAACGATCTTACCATTATCCATTTTATTATCCACTTGGTTCTTGGAATTATTGAGAAAAAAAAACACGAACACCGAAAAGGATGGCTACGTTCCAGGCGATCCACGTTTATTTACGGCCGGAAATCGGCGCGGGTTGTTCATTTGCCGGAATTGGAATGACCGACGACGTTGCGTCGGGTCGTCGCCATTGCAACGATAACGGTGTCGGGAAAATGAGAAATTCCAGCGAGTTTAATGAAAGTATTTAACAGGCAAAATTGCTGTACCGGTTTCCGTGTTTCCAACCCGCGAACCGGAAGTTGACGTGGGCCACGGATGAAAATTGAAATTGCATTTTCACCGGGTATTCGTTAAATAAATTCTTTTTTGTTTCTTTTTTCTTTTTTTTTTTTTTTTTTTTTTTTTTTTTTTTTTTTTTTTTTTTGCGCGCGCGCGCATTAAACTCGAGAGAGTTATTTTTCTCTTCGACTAATAACGTCGGGTCATAGCGTGGCCGCGTCGAGATATTTAAAAAAATACTTGGAGCGTTAAACATCCTATTAGTTCTGTTTAATTATACTTTCTTTCTTTTTTTTTTTTTTTTTTAACGAAGTTTATGGGC
>NW_006263386.1:1462827-1466501 GCF_000469605.1 Apis dorsata
ATGGAATTTAAATTGAAAGGATATTGTTTTTGTTCGGACGATATTTTTGTTGATAAAACTGTGTTCGAGTATTGTATAGATTGGATGAACGATTGTATTCCGTTGTTTTAAAAATATTTCTTTTTATATATAAATCTTTTTTATTCTTTTTAAGGTATTTCATTCTTTCTTCAAATAGTAATCAAAGTTTTTGTGAAATTTTATATATTTTATGTATAATAATGATTTATTGTTCTATCTTCCTTAATTTTTTTAATATTCTATTTTTTAAAATGATTTATTTGCAAAATATTTAAGATAAAATTCAATTTTTATAGAGAAAGTTATTTAATTATTTGCATAATTATAAAAATATATTCTGTATATAAAAAAATCAATAAAAATTAATGTCAAATAAATTTTAACATTATCATACATCTAAATAAAAAAATTTTTTTGACGATTCAATATAATGAAGATTTCAATAAATCCTATTTTTTTCAGATTTCTTAAAATCCAAGAACAATAAAAAAATAATTGTAGATATAAATGATTCAGATTAGTGTAAAAAATATGTTTCTTGATAAAAATTTAAATTATGGTCATTGTTGTAATAATAGTATAATGAAAAAATTAAGATTTTAAAGAAAAGAATTTTAAATCATTATAGGAATATCATATCAAATTGTCAAATTGGATTTTTACAATTTGAAAATAAAAAATTTACTTATAATTTACTTATAAATAATCTTATATATAAAAATTACAAATTAGATAAAATTGTAAATTTTGAATTGTTATTTTATTTTTGTGACGTATAAAATATTTGGAGAAAGAGATAATTTTAGAAAATAACTAAGTGAAACAAATATGAAAGCTGATGTGCAAAAAATATTGGAAATTTCTTTATTATATTATAATATAATTTAATCTTCTACTAGATGGAGCAATGCATTTAGTACAAAATTGAATTTATTTATAATTTAATAAATAAGCTTCTAGTAACATCTTCACTATCAATTTTTAGAATCACCCTTAATATTTTTTATTTACTTCATCCAAATATCCTGTATAAATATTTTTTATATAAATATATATATTTATAAACACATTGATAGAAAATCATAGTAAATCACATATAAAAAATTTTGAAAGATAATATTTAAAAAAATAACAATTTTTTTTATATATTTTTATATTTTTCAATTTTACTGTATTGATTTTAAAATTTAAAAAAAATTTAAAATTTATATTTTCAATCTTCCAATTATACGAATATAATAATACTCAATAAAAAAACAACATTTATCAAAAACATTTGCATACTTTTAATCTTATATATATAAAAATGAAAAATTTAAAATACATAATTTTGTTAAATTTGGCTTCTACTATCAAACATTGTAAAGAACATTGTAAAAATTTTTTAAAAATATAATTCAAAATTATGAAATACTAGTTAAAATTAGTTTTTTTTAGTTTTTTTAGGTTCCAACCCTCTTATATAATACTCAAATAACTCATAAATTCCCTTTCTTTCTCCATATAAGATAAGGAAAATTAAAAAAATTTAATATTTATTAACTTTATTCATAGAATTATTCATAGATTAGAAGCATTGTTTTTGAGTTAATTAGCAAAAGGATCGTTTCTATACATATTACACGGTAAAATAATTACGCGTCTTATGTGTCATATATGTGATATTAATTTCTTTTCTCTAATATTGCGTTTTAATTTTCTTTAAGATTGCATGATAAGAAACACTTGTATATATTATAAACAACGAAAAATTATATCATAAAAATATATTGTTTTTGATTATTTTAAAATTATTTTCTTTTTTGATTAACAAAAATTATTCCACCATTAAATCATGAATTTTGAGCGTGAATAATGACTTTTTCTTTAATGATAGAGAAAAACTAAAAATAATAGCAACTCAAAAATCAATTTAAACGATTTACGAGAAGAAATTCACTCGCATAGATATAAAAGTAAAAGCGTAAAATTAAAAATAAGATTCTACAAATTTATTTATCTAACAAGTTCTTATTTCCGGATTATTATTTTTTTTTTTCTTTCACGCATCATGAAAGTACCATGTTTCTCAACACAGCGTTGCACGCATGCAAAAGCAATTTTTCTACGAGAGAAAGAGTATTACCTGTTCGTAGTTCCTGATAAAGTCCCGTAATTCTCGCTCCTTGTCCTCGAGGGTGCCATAGAGTGCTTTCATTTGATTAAGAAGATCGAACTTTTCAGCCTTGAGCCTCTTGCGATCGGCCTTAAGTGCCTGGAGGGCTTCTTTGGCGTGTTGCAGTTCCATTTCAAGAGCAACAAATCGTGCCTCGTCCTCGAGTGCCGCATCCTCGGAGCCAACCTCGCCGCGTGCCGCTCCGCTGAATAGCAATCTTCTCAATCTGGCTACCTCAGCTACCAAACGTTCGTTCTCGAGCCGTAGTCGCCTCGTGCTGGCCAATTCCACCGAACCGGTGCTACCTCCTCCGCCATGAATGTTTGATAATCTCGATGCTACCAGTGGATCACCGATTCCTGAATGAAATATCAATATTTATAATTATTTTTAATCGTGTGAATTTTGATTTAAAAAATGCGAGAGTTTGTGAAAGTTTTGTTTGGGTTTAATCGATGATAAATCGTCGATTCGTAAAGAAAATATCTTATTGTATATTTTCGAGAAAATGAAGGAGGAATAAATGTTTATAGGCGATGTAACGCAGTTTGTAAAAGTTTTTTTTTAATTTACATTTTGCAAAATTTGAAAAACTTTTCCCATGACTTCAAGATGCTTAAAAAAAAAAAAGATTCTCAATAAAACAAACAAAAATTGCTCTCAAAGAAACGTGAAACATTCGCAAGTTGAGAGGAATCAGCCGAGGGGCAGGCCAAGATTCAAAGAAAACAAATTCTCAATAAAAGAAGCAAGAAAGCTTCTTACTCCTCAAAGAACTCTCAACTCGTTTCCCATTTCGTACCGTTTAAAACAGTTAAAAAAAATCACATACACAAAAAAAAAACAAAACAAAACCAAAGAATTCATCATCGAGCATCCTCCACACCTTAAACGTGTATTCAAACAACTTTTGAATAATAAATCACAATACTTAACGAGGATTCATATCGTATATCAATAACACACCAAGAGAATCCAACGGAATCTTGAAAAAGCCCTCTCCCATCCCTTCTCGCTCCCTTGATCTCCTTGGCCGTAACTCATTCGTTTCCACCATTGGAAAAAGAAACGCGGAGCGTTTATCTCAAGTTCAGCTCCGTTTAATTCCGTCGGAATGGTCGGAAACGTGGCGCACCCGTTCGTTGGAACAATCAACGAAGGCAGCAAGGGCGAAGGGGTTGAAAGGGAAGGGTTTCCATAATTAAATGCAGGGTTACCCACCCAGGGAATTAGCCGGCGACGAGGGTCTGCTGCCCGGGGCTGGTCCAGGTGGTTCATTGTCCTCCTCGGCCCTCGCATCGCCGTCCACGAGATCCTTGTCGATGTCCTTCTCATGGTCGTTCATCTCCTTGGTGGATCGCAGCGAGTCGCGATTCGTCGATATCCGAAGCCTCTCGACGCTGGATCGATCGGTGGCGCCGCGATGAAAGAACGTCCTGTTGCTGGATCCTCGGTCGGGGCTCGCGCTTCCGGAACGAGAGTCCACGCTTCCGCCGGA
>NW_006263386.1:1466798-1469408 GCF_000469605.1 Apis dorsata
GCTGCGACTCGGCGAGCCATTTCGTTTCTCTGGAAAATTAGCGTTTGAGAGATGCGCTCGTTGATCAATGATCTTTGAAAATTCGTTTGAACAATTTTCGGTGTTTCTGATGATTTAATGTCTTGGAATCTTGGATGGTTCATGTGAATAATGAAATTTTGTGGATTATTGTGGATATAGTGTTTTGAAAATTTATTTAAATTCACTATAATAGGAATAGATGTTTGTTAAATAATTATTTATTTAGTATTTTAGTATTTCATTTTGATAAGATATATTTCTATTTTTTGAAATTTATGTTAGCGATTATACTAGAATTGGATAATTTGTGTTTTGAAATAAATTTAGATTTATTGTTAATTGAAATAATTTCTTAATATTTTAGTATCATAAAACTATTTATTTTCATTAAGAATTTTAATTATTTTTTGAAATGATATGTTTTTGAATAATTAGTTTGATCTTGGTATTGAATAGTTTGTAGAAATGTGAATTGAATTTATTTTAAAATTTGAATATTAATGCATATTTATAAAAGTAAATATTTGGTGTGATTGGTGATTGGATATGAAATTATGTTTTTTTGAAACTTAATGCTTGGATTAATTGATAAAAATTTTAGAAATATGAATTTTTTATAGATAATAAAAAAAATATATATTTTTTGTGGAAATTAAATAATCTAATTCCTTTATATATATATTCCTTTATATATAAATAGTTTAATTCCTTTTATTCTTTTTTCAAATTTAGAAATTGCACGAAAATATAATAATTTTGAATATTTATATCTACTTTATAATCTCTTTCTTCGTTTTAGAATAAGTGGATCAGACAAGTTCCAAGTCTCGGAAAAATAGTGGCTCATGGGTAGTCATAAAAATGACATCAAGTAACTGTGATATATATAGAAAGTACAATATGTTCCAGAAATCGAGATAAAGTTTTAACCATGAACTATATATGAACACTACTTTTGATTTATATTATATACAACTTTCAACAAAGAATTACGTATGTCGCCAACATTTATGGAAAAACTTTGATACACGTATAAATATTTTCTTGTTATATTGAATTCTGTATACTATATATATAATCTATATATAATTTATAGTTTGTTTTGAAGTTTTAATACAGTAAAACAGTAAATATTATAATAAACATTGAATAATTATAATATTAATAAAACATTTATCAATAATATAATGTTCAATAATCGAAAATGTGTTAAAATGTATTAAAATTCCTAAATCTTATTTTATTTTTTTAAAAGTGTAATCTACAATTCAATTATAATAATAAAAATAATAATCTTTTAATTTTTCAATATTATTAACTATTAAATTTCATAAAAATATTTATATATATCTAACAAGAATACATATAGTAATATCTCAATATCAATAAAAAATAAACCAAACCTGACATTTCTAAAACATCAATCAAAACCACAAATTTTCTCGCGCAAATAACTTTTACTTTCATTCAATGCAATAAAAAGTCAAAAACAATAAAACTCAAATTTCAAATGACAAATTTATAGAATTAATTCTTTTTTTCCTATTCACAAGATTAACTTTCAAATCTTTTTATATTTTTTCAAATCTAATCATAACAGAATTCAAATTCCAAATATCAAATTTAAGAATTTTAGAATTAATCTTGCTATCTAAGACTCTTTTTACAAAAATCAAATTTCTCATCAATTAGAAGTAATAGAATTTACATATCAAATGACAAATCTATAGAATTGATCCTTCTCTTTCTATTCACAGAGCTCTTATTAATATAAAAATCAATATAAAAATTTTTCAGGAAACAGAATTTAAATTCCAAATGACAGACTTATACGATTAATTCTTTCTTTCTTTTTTCTTTCCTATTCACAAGATTAACTTTGAAATTAACTATCAATTATAAGCAATAAAACTCAAATTTTAAATAACAAACTTATAGAATTAATCTTCTCTTTACTATCTAAAGCTAACTTTTTTACAATAAATTTCTCAATTAAAATCAAATTTCTCATGAAAAAAATTTCAAATGAAAAATCTAGAATTGGTCCACAAGATTAGCTTTTAAACCTCTTAGCAATCATAAGCAATAGAATTCAAATTCCAAAAGATTAGCTTTTAAACCTCTTAGCAATCATAAGCGATAGAATTCAAATTCCAAATGACAAATCTATATGATTAACTTTTTCCTTTTTATCTAAAACTAGTTTTCTTTATCGATCCGAAAATTAAATTTCTCTTCTCTTTTAAATCAGAAGCAACAGAACTTAAATTTTAAACGACATATGATCTACTCCTGATAAAACTGATCCTCTCTTTTCTAAAGAACTCTCATTAATATAAAAAATACAAAAAGTTTCCAGCAATCGGAAGTAACAAAATTCAAATTCCATACCTATAGGACTTGCGCGTCGATCGATGGGACTCGTCCTCTCCTTCCTATCCACAGGGCTGGTTCTCTTATCGATAGGGCTGGCCGACTTGTCGCTGGCCGAGCTCCTCTTCTCCACGGGGCTGCTTCCGGCGCTCAGCCTTTTCCCTTCCTCCTGCGACTGTTGTTGCTGCGAATCGCCACCCTCCTGTCCAGGGCTGC